>NC_091950.1:70649606-70949606 GCF_031021105.1 Erythrolamprus reginae
TTGCAACTGGTTTTTTTAGAGATTCCTCAATTTCTAATTTATTTATTTGTTTTTGATTACCAGTGGAATAAAGCTTCAATCATACACTTCCATGTATTTCATAGATGGAAAGAAATAATCCCTCTGGGATCCATGGAAATTTATTTTTGAGCAGACATGGACCTACTTGTGCTATCAATCTACTGTATTTAGAAATCTAAACATGTGAATTGGGCTTTTCTGAATTGTCATTTTGGTTTTGCATGGCAAACTGGCTATGGTCACCTGAAAGTGCCTTGATGGACAGCTTTTAGGAAAGTGGTGTTTGTTCAGTTAATTCTACTCCTAAACTGAGCTGCTATTAGTTTACCTTTCAGGTGAACGTTCTACATGCTTTTTTCATTTGCATTTTTTTTTGTCTAATGAAGGGTAAAAGTTGAAAATGCAACTGTTAAAAGAATATTCAAAGCACTGAAATTGAACTCTTTCCTCTTATCCTTATAAGAGGAAAGAACGTCTCTGAGCTTATTGCTTCCTATTGAATAATTCATTTCTGTATAAGTACAATAAAATCAAGTACACTCAAGGACTGAGCAATCAGGTTCTGCAAGGATGACACATCCTAATATAGTCTCTGCTGAGATCTCCAAGTATTTGCCCTGTTTTAATATCTTCCACACAATGGGTCTGCATTCTACTTGTCTTGCCTGTGAGTAGACATGTTTGGTATTGTGCTTAATCTTTGTGAAAGAATCTGGAATTTGAAGAGATCTATAGTTTATACTAGGTGCCCACTGTCCTTCCTGTTCCTTCCCTATTGTCTCTGAAATCCTTGAAATCACCAGCAGTAATCGACCCTGAGAGTCCCCAAACTTGGCAAGTTTAAGACTAGTGGACTTCGACTCACAGAATTTTCCAGCCAGTTGGCTGGAGAATTCTGGGAATTGAAGCCCACAAGTCTTAACGTTGCCTAGTTTGAAGACCTCTGCTTTATGTCTTAAAACTCTCACTTAAACCATTAAGAATAAGGGAGAAAAATGCTGCTTTGATGTTCATATAGATGGAGACAACAGAAACCTATCCCACTTATGGATTATGAAGAATAGGAAAGTACAGTATAACCATGAGGGAGCAGGAACATTTGTTAGGCATGTTAGGCGAGTCTGCGGAGAGGGACGGCATTCAAATCAAATCAAATCAAATCAAATCAAATCAAATCAAATCAAATCAAATCAAATCAAATCAAAAAATGTTTATGCAGTGGTTAGGTGCAAGTGGGGAAAGGATTCTGGAAATGCCTAGAAATAGCTTCAAATACCAAGAATTATACTGAAGCAAATAACTCTGGAATGGATTCTCACTCGGCTGCCAACACTTAGCAGCCCAACAGAGCAATAATGTTGATACAAATAGCAATTGCCAGCAGGACTTATTTTCAATAGTTTCAACACAGTTCAAAGCTACTGACAATAAAAACCAACTGATTTTGTCACTGTCTGGTATTTTTTGTCCTATGGACAAAAAAAAACATTGGGATGTAATGGCAAAACTCATCAGAGATGGACAAAACACTCCTAAACGTGGCCACTGATGGAGGTCAGCATGAGCAGGTTAAAGTGACCAGCTGCTTTATCAAATTGTGCCAGAGTAGAAATCAAGTCAGTGAGGTCTTATTGCTTTAGTTGGTACTGTCTTATTAGACTGGGATTCCAAAAAAAATTAGTTTAGGAAAGCAATTGGGGTAAAATAAATATGTGACAGAAAGTAACATACTTGATTTGTTTTTAAAATTTGAAAAATGGATACTTTAGCTTTTCTGAACTCCACATTCCCCAGGTGTAACTGATGACAACACCCATACAATCCAACTGGCATTTGTGCAAATATTTATTCCATTTTTGCTATAGCATGCTATATAACAGTGATGGCGAACCTTTTTTTCCTTGGGTGCTGAAAGAGCGTGGGTGTGTGCTATTGTGTGCGCATGAGTGCCTACACCCATAATTCATTGCCTGGGGAGGGCAAAAGCAGCTCCCCCCACTCCCTGGAGACCCTCTGGAGGCTGGAAACGTCCTGTTTCTCAACTTCTGGTGGGCCCAGTACGCTCTTTTTTCACTCTTCCCAAGTCCAAAGGCTTCCCTGGATCCTGGGGAGGGTAAAAACGCTCTTCGCCATCCTCTCTGAGGCTCTCTGGAAGCCAAAAATGCTCTCCCAGAGTCTCTGGGTGAGCCAAAAATCAGCTGGCTGGCATACACATGCACGTTGGACCTGAGCGAGGGCAATGGCTTGTGTGCCAGCAGATAATAATAATAATAATAATAATAATAATAATAATAACAACAACAACAATAATAATAATAATTTATTAAATTTGTATGCCGCCCCTCTCCAAAGGCTTGGGGTGGCTCACAACAATGATTAAAAACAATATTATAGTGGCACAAATCTAATATTAAAGGAAATAACTAAAACCCTATCATATTAAAACCAAGCAACACATACATACCAAACATAAATTATAAGGAGCCTGGGGGAAAGATGTCTCAAATTCCCCATGCCTGGCGGTATAGGTGGGACTTGAGTAGTTTACGAAAGACAAGGAGGGTGGGAGCAGTTCTAATCTCCGGGGGGAGTTGATTCCAGAGGGCTGGGGCTGCCACAGAGAAGGCTCTTCCCCTGGGGCCTGCCAGATGACATTGTTTAGTCGACGGGACCCAGAGAAGGCCAACTCTGTGGGACCTTATCGGTCACTGGGATTCGTGGGATATGGCTTTGCGTGCCACCTGTGGCACCCATGCCATAGGTTTTTCATCTCTGCTATATAACATCTTCAGTTAAAACTATTACAAATAATCTTTGGTTAGTGGTAGCAATTGGGACCAGAATTTCTGTTGCTAAGTGATGCTATAGTAAAGTCATTGCTAAGTGCGGGCAATGCCAGGATTCACCATTGCCATTGTTAAGCAAGGACTGGAGGTCATTAAGGGAGTCACAGGCAGGTAAGATGTGGTGTGAGTTGTGGCACGAACATGGCAGGGCTGGGGGGCGGGGCTGCTGCCAGGGAGGAGTTTATATGGTCCTTGCAGAACCTAGTTACAGGAGTGGCTGCTGCCGAGAAGGAAAGGGTGCATGTGGTTTACCAAAGCATATTGCCCTATGGGCTTCCCCTTTGTTTACGCACAACTCTGCA
Source organism: Erythrolamprus reginae (assembly GCF_031021105.1). Classification (NCBI taxonomy): domain Eukaryota; kingdom Metazoa; phylum Chordata; class Lepidosauria; order Squamata; family Dipsadidae; genus Erythrolamprus; species Erythrolamprus reginae. The sequence goes on from NC_091950.1 coordinate 70,652,776, forward strand.
GTTGTGATAGCCAGTTGCCAAGCACCCAGATTGTGACCAAGTAACCACAGGGATGCTGGGATGGCTAGAACCTCAAGTACCAAGTGTAGCTTGTGGTCATTAAATGAAGATTACCTTTAGCCCTTCCTGCTACACATCTGTTCAGATTTGAATTTGTCAGACTCAGCCCTGCCACTTGGGCAAATGAAGAACAAAAGAAAACAAATTCCCTGGACATTCACTCTTGTACCAAGATGCTCGAGACCGCTGAGCATAATGAGGTAGAGAAGGCAAAAAATATTTTGGGCCAATATTTCCGTTTTTCAACTATATAACATCTTTAACTGCAGCTCTGTGACTGGAAACCTACCAGTGATGAACTTCTACTTATCATCAACCTTCAACATCACAGGAGCCATTACAGCAAATTTAGCAGAATGTTAACATCTTAGAAAATAGTTGTAGTGCCTATTTGAACTATACCTGAAGTTTCTATATCTACAGGCAACACAGGACTTGTCTTTTTGCATCTTCTCGTTACTTGTGTATCCATGCGGGAAGGCAAAAGCCAAACTGGGAATGTGATATTACAAAGCAGACCTCATCTCTTTTGTATGTGCATCTTGGCATTGCATGCCTTCTCCATAAGAAAAGTGACTTGTGTTGTAATACCATAATACAGACAAGGCACACAAGTCCAATAAATAAATAAATGAATAAATAATATAGAATAGAATTTTATTGGCCAAGTGTGATTGGACACACAAGGAATTTGTCTTGGTGCATATGCTCTCAGCGTACATAAAATAAAATATACATTTGTCAAGAATCATGTGGTACGACACTTAATGATTGTCATAGGTCAAATAAGTAATGAAGAAGCAATATGAATAAAAATCTTAGGATATAAGCAACAAGTTACAGTCATACAGTCAACATGGGAGGAAATGGGTGATACGAATGATGAGAAAAACTAGTAGAATAGAAGTGCAGATTTAGTAGAAAGTCTGACAGTGTTGAGGGAATTATTTGTTTAGTAGAGTGATGGCGTTCGGAAAAAAATTGTTCTTGTGTCTAGTTGTCTTGGTGTGCAGTGCTCTGTAGCGACGTTTTGAGGGTAGGAGTTGAAACAGTTTGTGTCGGTGTGTGTGCAAGTGTGTATGTATATGTATGTATGTATGTATGTATGTATGTATGTATGTATGTACGTACGTGTGTGTATAGTTCCTGCTCCACCCGGTAGTGTGAATGAGAGATGATTGACTGTTTTATATTGGTTTTTTATTGTTCTTAACTCTTTTTAATTGCTCATAATTAACTACTTACTAATATGTATTTTACTATATGTATTTCATTTCTGCCAGCCACCTGATTCCGTGAGTAGAAGGGCGGCCTATAAATCTAATAAATAAACACCCACACCCACACGCGTACACACACACACACACACAGACCTTGATTAAAGTCAGTTGTTATAGGACTATTTGTGATGATATCCATGATTCTTCATTTCATACTTTTTCTCTAGAATGTTAGAGCAACAGACAAAAGCTTTAAAACTAACTTGTATATTATCTCTAATGTCTGAATTTGGAGAATTGTGGTTTGTTCAGCTGTGACCTGAATCTTACTTAATATTGAGCTAGAATTTTTAATTTAATTTATTTAATTTAATTGGATTTGTATGCCGCCCCTCTCCAAGGACTCAGCATATACAAAAAACAGAACAATAATATAAATCCAATTAATACTACATTAAAAACAACCATTAAATTCTATTAAAAGAAGGTAAAAACCTATCAAACCAATCATTCAACACTCATACTTGAAACATTCATTGATCAGGGGGAAGATCTAAGAGTCCCAAGCCTGGTGGCAAAGATGACTTTTTAAGCTCTTTCGGAAGGCAAGGAGTGTGGGGCCAGTGCGAATCTCTGGGGGGAGCTGATTCCAGAGGGGCGGGGCTCCCACAGAGAAGGCTCTTCCCCTAGGTTCCGCCAGCCAACATTGTTTGGCTGACGGGACCCTAAGTAGGCCAACTCTGTGGGACCTCAACGGTCGCTGGGATTCGTGCTGTTCATGATAGTTCCATGCCTTACAGCAGGGGCGTTAAACTCACATCATCACGGCAGCGTCACATGATATATCGGGACTTTCCTCCTCTTTGCTAAAACAGGTGTGGGCATGCCCAGCCCGTGATGCAGCCCTGCCTTATGGTAATTGAAAAGCAAATAAACCACATTACTGTTTAGATTTAGTACAATTTCAGCCCATTGTTTAGGGGGAATTTGTTAAAACCTAAAATATAGAAACATAGAAAATTGACGGCAGAAAAAGAGCTCATGGTCCATCTAGTCTGCCCTTATACTATTTCTTGTATGGATGGATATATGTTTATCCCAGGCATGTTTAAATTCAGTTACTGTGGATTTACCAACCACATCTGCTGGAAGTTTGTCCCAAGCATCTACTACTCTTTCAGTAAAATAATATGTTCTCACGTTGCTTCTGATCTTTCCCCCAACTAACCTCAGATTGTGCCCCCTTGTTCTTGTGTTCACTTTCCTATTAAAAAACACTTCCCTTCTGAACCTTATTTAACCCTTTAACATATTTAAATGTTTCGATCATGTCCGCCCTTTCCCTTCTGTCCTCCAGACGATACAGATTGAGTTCATTAAGTCTTTCCTGATACGTTTTATGCTTAAGACCTTCCACCATTTTTGTAGCCCATCTTTGGACCCGTTCAATTTTATCCATATCTTTTTGTGAGTGAGGTCTCCAGAACTGAATACAATATTCCAAATGTGGTCTCACCAGCACTCTATACATTGGGATCACAATCTCCCTCTTCCTGATTATTATACCTGCTTGTTCCTGCTTGTTATAACAATATTAATATCATTTTTTTCCTTTTAATAATAATTTAATAAACCACAGATTAATGAGTTTGGTAGCAAAAATATGGTAATTAATTTAAAAAACATTGGCTGGACTTTGCCACACACAGAAAAAAATAGTTTTCATTATTCATAAACAAGGCCATAAGTCAACAAACAGGAAAATCATTTAAATTAGTCTGCCATAACAGAGAGGTGAGGTCAAGAAATTTGATACCAGCTGTTTAGTTTTTTAAAAGTCAAATTATATCTAAACATAAACATCGAGGTGTATTATGAATATTATTTATGTTAAAATCCATAAAGCTTTATGTTTTAGTTATTTATTTTATATAGCTCACCCTGGATCCATTTGTATTCTAATAGTTTTTCAACTTTTTCAATTTTCCAGTGGAAAACAGTTACAAATTCTGATATTAATTATATAATTATGACAATGTGTAAATGAAACCTGTTCATGGAGAGCCACAGGATAGAATTTGCCTAGCTAACTTTGCTTTCAGAATTCGGCCAATAAGTTAGGGTTGCATGAGTCAGAATTTGTTTTTGTGATCTGCAATGAAAGGAGATTTGGTAAATGCAAATATGTGATACCTATTGTGTCAAGGACAGTTTGAAGCCTTGGAAATACATTAAGGCCTCCCTTTACTGACCCACCCTACCTAGAAAAAAAATTCCTCTGTTCATGCATGACATTTACAAATTTCAAGGCGTACAACACACAAGAACTGAACTTTATCAGGTAGAGGGTCTCAGGTGCCATTTATTTGAAAAATCCCTACCTTAGAAATATTTATATAAAACTTGTCCCACCTATATCTCCTCGGTGTCTACTGGAGACTGAAAGTAGATTCTATTAACTTGGAATGGTATTTCAGATAAGAAGGTCAGAGATCGGACAGAAAAAGACCTTTGTAATGTAGAACTTCCTTTGTCTTACTTTTGGGGTAAAGAGTTTAGGAAACCACTTAAGAGCATTTTTGTACAGGACAAACAACAACGTATCCTTATGCACTCAAGGTAAATTTAAAAAAATAAATAAATTGCTATTTTATTCCAGTCATTTCTCAATATTTCCTAACTATTATTCAACATATTTTTTTTTAGTTCTATAGCATATGAAGGACAGCGTTTTCCACTAAAACAAAGAAAAATTCTCTAGTTATTCCAAACCATTTATACTTCAGCAGTGGCTGCCTGAAATGAGATTTCCCTTTATTTTTCCCATTGCATATTTAGCAATGTCTTTGAATTATCTCTGTTATTCTGTTATCCTAGTTCCTGCATTTCAATAAATCCTCAGATGTATAGAGACTACAAACCTCAGAATTCCCTATCAGTGCTGCTGCTCTCCAGATGTATGAGATTGCAGATCAAATAATGTCCAGCTAATATTGTCAATTACTAAGTTAGCTAGGAGTCATGAGTTGGACTTATAACATATAGTTGCTTTGTGAGATGGATAGCTGTGTAATTAGAAATGGTTAAATAAGAATAAAAAAGGAAGCTGACCAAATAAGGCTATGATAGGTAACATACTGATCTTATTAAGTAACTAACCTCTGCTTCTATTATTTCATTTAACTGACATACTATCTTTTGGTCATCATCAGCCCCTCCAAAAAGCTCAATTTTTTAATATTACATTGGAATAAATGATTTTTAAAAATGAGACATCGATATATATTTCTACTGAGTTCTGTTGTTCTGATTGTCTATAAATTAAATTAGATACATGTGGTTTTTTTTTTAAACATACAACCAAAGCTAAGTAGGAACAATACTAGAACTTTTCTACGACATGTAATTTTCTTGTCTTTATGAATAAAGAAGTTAATGCTGTGTACTATATTTCCACCCTGCAGGCCAATTGATTTGCTAAGATTAACACCACTCTTTCATATAATCTGTTTTGGTTTCAAAAATACATTTTTCTTGATAAAATCCTTTCCTTAACCACAAGGTCCATTCAGTAAGAGGCTAAAGCGAATCTACTGCTCTTTCAATTTTAAGTGAAACAAACATTCAGACATACAGTTAGTATTAATAATTCATAGAAAGCACCACGTAAGTATCAGCTGAGTCATAATCCTACTATGGATTTTCTCTCTTGAAAGTGAAAAAAAGTAAAATGGGCCACTTGACTTAATAGTCTATTTGTGTTACTTGTGTAAAATGTGCCAGAAACACATGGTTTACAGAAGCAACAATAGTTTGAGCAATCTATGTAAACAAAAACAGTTTGTTCCTATTGTAAATAATGTTCAACTTATTTATATTGTGTTAGAAACTGTGCTGATAATTTTTAAATATTAACCAATCTGCATTGTAAACACACTTATTAGACTTACATACAGTATACCATTGCTGGAAAAATGAACATGTCTTTCAAAGAACTATAAACCTTGTGCATGGAAGAAATACTACAGAGATCAACAGTATGAGTTAATTATTTTAGTTTAGCCAGACTGAAAGTTGCCACATTTATTGCAAAATGTTTTAGCACTAATAAAACAAAATATTTTTCAAATTGTAGGTTCAAATATTGTGTCTTTTACATTGTAGAAAAAACATTTGCCCAGATTGTTAAATGACTATAAAGTCCTCAGAGAGGGGCGGCATACAAATCCAATTAAATAAATAAATATAATTAAATTAAAGTTTTAAATGAAAAAAAATGAATTGGATGAGTTGTAATGATACCCCATGCCGCCATAGGTTTAAAATATCTTAAATGTAGTAACATGGAAATTTGATCAGTTTTATCATGTTAAAAAGTGAGCCGTGATTTTGATAATGAAAGAATTAAAGCTACAGACAAATGAAATAGTTGGTGATGAACTACTTTATTTGACAGCTGCCTAAATTTCCCTCTCCTCTAAGACGTTTTTGAGCATTCCCATGACAACCAAGCAGACAGCAGATTTATCTCTCTTGCCTCATGAAAGTTGCCTGGGCTCAACACTTAAAGAGTAAGTCAGAAGAATAAACTCAGCTTTATGAGTTGGTGCAATCCATTTATTAATAGAGACGCCTATTTCATATTTCAAAAATAAAACAGAGGTAAACTATATTTACCTCTAAAACCTAAATCAAGTATGCTAGTCTATTGAAAACAAAGTTAAACAGTAGATATAGATAGGAACGGTGGTAAAAATTATAGGTTTATTGACAATGATTTTTTTTTCTTTTTCTTTTCTTTATACTTGTTAAGATGAATTAAGATTTCCCTCTTTCGGTCTTTTAAAAACAAAATGTAAAATATCGGGATTGAAAAGTCTCTGAAAATCTTTAGATTTTGCTTTTCCTTCTAAGGATTCCCAAGGCTAACTACAAACAAGCAAAGCAAGCAAGCAAGCAAACAAAACAAACAAACAAAAACCCAAGCACCAACTTCCTCTAAAATGTTAAATAAAAACTGGTTATAAAAATATTTTAAGATTCCAAAGGGAAAGCTCTCTTTAGAAACTCCATCATAAAAATGAAGGTTTTTACCAACTTCCTTGAGAACATTAATGAAGAAGTAAAATCCATCTCTTGATCCATCTCCTTTTTATGCAGGTCCTCCCTTTTCTCTTTTACAATATGATTTTTTAAAAAAACCTGGGACTGGGAAGTGGAAATCATCAGTGCCAACAGTGTGGTTACTACGCGGTTACTTGTACAATATGATAAATATTTATATTAATACATCTGATATTATTTTGGAAATGGGAAACGGAGCGATACTTTTTAAAAACACAATCACTACTGGACAAAAAAGAGGAGTTTCTCTCCAAATATAGTAGTTCTGGAATTCTGCTTGTTGTAAATAATTCGTTCCTATTTTATTTATTTTATTTTATTTATTCATTTATTTATTGGATTTGTATGCCACCCCTCTCCGCAGACTTGGGGCGGCTAACAACAGCAATAAAACAGTATATAACAAAATCCAATTCTAATGTTCGTTAGGACAAGATAGCTGGTCAAAATTTGGGGAAAAAAATATTGCTTTATCTTCTTGAATTCACACTTGCTCTCATTGAGAGAGATAGAAAGAGGGAGAGAGGGAGAAAGAGAGAGAGAGACTGAGACCGAGAGAGAGAGAAAGCACAAAATAATACCATAACAGAAGGGTGCTGTATCTGTGTTTAAAGAAGAGGTTGTTGGCAAACAGCACAGCTCACTTCTGCTGAAATGTACACAACTGATCTATGCAGCAGAGAAAGCTGGCACCCAGGGCTTACAACCTTAATTTGCCTGCTAGAAGGAATGGAGATTTACCTTCAGAGCACGTTCTTGATTGTTTTTAGCAGTCAGATGTCTAGGGCTGTTTGCACAAGTCTGGTTCTGCTCTTTCATATGATGAAGCTCCTGCTCCAGCTGTTTGCACTGCAACGAGGAAAGAATCCCATTAAGTAAAGGAAACGGTGTGTGTGTGTGAGTATGTATGTATGTGTGTATGTATATGTATATATGTATGTATTTATGTATGTACATACATATGTATGTATGTACTTGTATATACAAGTACATATGTATATGTACACACATGCACAGCTAAAGATATACATTCATTTATTCTAAGGAATATTGCACTAAATCAAATTTCATATGATTATTGGTCATTCTCTTGCTGGACAGTTCTGCAATCAAGGGAGGATAAAATGGAACTGTAATGTTTACCCCGGTGCAAAATGTTAGAAGAATAACATGTAAATTAATGAGATAATTTGTTGTCTATAATAGAAGGAAGACATATTTTACAAAAGCAGTATATCCATTGGAAACATACCTACTGTACAATGTAAAAATTGAGAAGACATGCAATATGCAATTGTGTATGATATTGAAATAAAATGAAACAAAATAGATTCTACGCATTGTACAAACTGTCTCATGCCATTTAAGATGGCAACTAGGAAAGAGTGTGCACCAAGAAATTAAACAGTCAAGACGAAGTCTAAGATATTGGATATATTCAGCTATCTAACTGACATCTAATTTTTGGGTATCCTACTGAATGAAAAGAATGATGGAATCTTTCAGAAAGAACTGGTGAATAGTCTGAGGACTCGCAACTGCTAGAACTGCAGATGATAACTGTGGCCCAAGTGCATTTTCTGGGATGATGCATCAGTTGTTGCAGTTTTCGAAGTAGAAGATATACTCTACATGGGATTACCTGGAAGATCACCAAGAAATTATAACTTCAGCAGTACAAAATTCAGCAGCCCAGAATTGCTGTAGAACACCATTTCTATGGGAACTGCATTGGTTGCCTGTTTGTGTCTAATTCAAACTGCATAAACAGATTGCTATGTAATCATCAATGATTGGATTGTGAATAAGGAGCTGGTTTGACATGTATAATCAATACATAGGCTGGCAGGAAGGAGATGCAACAAAGTCAGGGTATAGGGTGGGATTGAAATTGTCATCTGGGAGGCCCTGATGACTTTCAGATCTTTTGCTCTGCAGATCTGGTGGTGGTGGTATAAAGAGTCACTGTCTAGGACGGTGATGGCGAACCTATGGCACAGGTGCCACATATCTGCTGGCACATGAGCCATTGCCCTAGCTCAGCTCCAAGGTGCATGTGTATGTCAGTCAACTGATTTTTGGCTCACACAGAGGCTCTGGGAGGGCATTTTGGGCTTCCAGAGAGCCTCCAGGGGGAGGCTGTTTTTACCTTTCCCTGGCTCTGCAGAAGCCTTTGGAGCCCGGGGAGGGTGAAACACAAGCTTACTGAGCCCACCAGAAGTTGGGAAAAAGGTTGTTTCCAGCCTCCAGTGGGCTTCCGGGGACCGGCAGAAACTGTTTTCACTCTCCCCAGGCATTGAATTATGGGTGTGGGCATTCATGCATGAACGATAGCTCACATCCATGCTCTTTTGGCACCTGAGCAAAAAAAAAATTCACCACCACTGATCTAGGAGAGGTAGGCAGAACACATCCATGAACACCAAGCAGCAATTGGAAGACCGGTTAGATGAAACTTAATTTCACAACACACGGGCAGACTCAACCATAGCTTCAGCTGGGAAACTGTGACCAAGCTAAAAAAAAATGCTAAGGATTTTCTGGAACTTTGGCATTCAGACAATCAGCATCAATAGATATATAGAGATAAACCACATTGACACCATTCAAAAGAGAATATAAATCTAGGAAGGAAACAAAAAGATCAGAACACATCCTCTTCAGCAACTAGCACCCAGATAAGCAGAGATTAACACCAGACAAACAATCAAGAAGTAAACAATACCCTAATCAAGGAACTACCAAAGAGAGAACCATACTACCACAATAGTGACAGGGCAGGCTATTGTACTGAATATAAATAGGGAGCAACACCCCCCATCCTGCCCTCTTACCAGCACTAATGGTGTTACCTAGCTAGGTAACTAAACATTTACAAGCAAACAATCAAGCTTAGAGAGCACAAAAGACCTCACTCTTCAATCCTGAGCAACTGCACTAAGTGTTGTAAACTGCACCCAGTTTTACATACATGTGTGCAACTTCATTTCATTTTCTTCCTAATGAATATTCTTTTTGAAAGGTTTTACATAACTTTACAAATAGCTGATATACCTGTCACTCTAAGCATTGTGTGGGAAGTAATCCACTAATGAGTTATGATGGGTTGGGATTGCCCAAGAAACAGAATATTATTTAGATTATTTAGACAGGCCTAGTCTTTCCATTATGATGCTTGGTTAATGCAAATAGAAGTGGAAGCTGCTTCTTTTGACTGTGGTCAATTTATAGTAAACATTTCACCTAGGATGAGCTGTACTTAGAATGATTACTGTATGTATTTAGTTGGTTATGGTGATGGGGTGGGTGGGTGGGTTAATTATAAGCAGAATCAATCACGTGTCCTGTATTTAAACCACATACTATGGGTGGTTGGTTTAGCAACTGCACTAGTCAGGAGCAAGATAGTAAAGGTAAAACTAACAACTGTGTGCCCACTAGCAAAGCTTTTTTGTTACATTCTTATGCCAACATAACTTTGTTCTGACTACTTTGCTTAAAATTATAAAACTACAGCAAGATACTATTAGGAAAGATGACAAAATACAAACTAGATCATGCTACCATTAGATGAATGCAGGGCTGGTTGAACAATTTTACTCAATGAATATTTTAATTATTCAAATTGTGAATAAATATATTGACAAATATATATCAATAGCTATAGGTATTGGGAGGCACACTGGATTCCATTATATGCACTGTGTTCTTCAATGTATTCATGAATTTCTAGAAGACTTAGAAAATATTATTTTCATATTTGCTGATGATACAGAGATAGTACTGTTATTGATAGGGTGACATCAGGATTTAGGAGGATCTCAACATGCTGATACACTGAGCCGAAATTAGAAGAATGAATTTCAAATATGCACTATATTTAAGTTGGAAACATCAAAGATATGAATGTGGAAATCATATAAGGCAGCAATACATTAAAAAAGAAACTGTTTTATTTGTTATTGACAGTTCCATGCCTTCCAAACATTTCTAAAGGGTAGATAGCAAGCAGAACTACAAGACAACAACATAAAAAAGCCACCAAAAAACCCCCCAACCTCCCAACAAAACACAACAAAAACAAATCTAGGTAATTCAGGGCCTGACTCACAAGACTCACACTCCCGACACGGTGTTCCTCCAGGAACAGTTGAGTAATGATCTGAATTTAAGGGGCTTAGATATCATGCCCTTGTCATGGTCAGAATATTTTCTGCTATGGCTTGATTTTAGGGCTCCAATCCTTTCCCGCAGGGAGGCGGAACCAATTAGGTGCTTCCGCCCCTGACGCCTAATGGACCTATCAGACTTTCAGAGGGCACTTGGAGAGTTACCAGATTAGGCAGAGTCCCTGGTAAGAGCCTGGAGTATGGCCGCAAAGGGGGCTCTAGACCAGATGTTTCTGTGGCAGTAGACCCAGGAGATCTCCTTGGTTTACCGAGGAACTCCGGGGGATGAAATGCCAGAAGAGATGTCTAGAGAAGCATTGGAGGGACAGTAAATCTAGATCTGACAGAACACTATTAAGTTCATATATCAAGACATATCAAGTGGCGCTCAAGGCGGCAAGATGCTTGTATCATTCCGCCTTGATTGCATCAGTGGAATCCCACCCAGCCGTCCTGTTTAGGGTGACTCGCTCCCTCCTTAACACAGGAAGGGTGTTGACGAACCCTTGCAATGTAGGGCTAAGGATTTTAATACGTTTTTCACTGATAAAGTCGCTCAGATCTGGACGGACCTGGACTCCAACTGGAATGCAGTGTCGACTGACGAGTCAGTCGAGGTGACTGGGGCCCGTTTCAGTCCTGTTGTGTGGGAGGAGTTTGACCTGGTGACACCTGATGAAGTGGACAAGGCCATAGGAGCTGTTAGCTCTGCCACCTGTTTGTTGGAACCGTGTCCCTCCTGGCTGGTTTTGGCCAGCAAGGAGGTGATGCAACACTGGATCCAGGTGGTTGCCAACGCTTCTTTGAGGCAGGAATCTTTTCCAAGCTCCCTTAAAGGTGGCAATTGTGCGCTCCCCCCCTCAAGAAACCTTCCCTGGATCTGCCTATTTTAAACAACTATTGTCCTGTCTCCAACCTTCCCTTTTTAGGGAAGGTTGTTGAGAAGATGGTGTTACTCCAACTCCTATGGTCCTTGGATGAAGCCGATTATCTCAACCCTCAACAGTCCGGGTTTAAGCCCGCTTTGGTCGCATTGATAGATGATCTCTGGCGGGCCTGGAATAGGAGTCATTCCTCTATCCTGGTGCTTCTTGACCCTTCAGCAGCTTTTAATACCATCGACCATGGTATCCTTCTGCACTGACTGAAGGGGTTGAGAATGGGAGGCACTGTGATTATTGGGGTCCCCCTCCTACATCTCCTACTTTTGCATGCGTAGAAGCAAAAAAAGGGCAAAAATTTCTGAAATCTCACTCATGCAAGCATCCTTGGTGGGGTATCACTTTGGGCACATGCACAGAAGTGAAATCTTGCACGGTGGCATGTGTACATGTGTCTGGCGCATGCGCACCGGCCTCAAGATCCCATACCAGTAGGAAAAAGTAAGTGGAGCCCTTTGCTGCATATAGGCCAATCCATCACTTCCCCCTTTCTTCATTTTCTGGGTCCTGGGTTTGTGCACATAATTTCTATGCTGCTAACATCCCTTGGCAGCCCTTCTAGATATGCAGCCTTCCATGGGAAAGAGTTGAATAATCTGCTTGTAAGAGTCATTCTATCAAGATCACGTGAATAACCCTTTTGACATGGCAGTAAATCCCACTGGACCCAGAGGGATTTAAAAGAAACATATTTAAAATCATGCCACTAGCAAAAGAAATTAAAGATGCTTATGATTAACAATGAAGCTGGAGTAATACTGTGGAGATGTACTGAATGCATTGAATACTGTATCTCAAGCAGACCATGGTTGTTCTTAAATGGTGTTGATTTATTTTTAAAATGTCTTTCCATCCAAATTGAGAGTCAGCAGACATGAAACCCCTCCCCAATTCCCCCAGTACTATTCTACTTGTGGCAGGCCAAAGTCTCTAACTCAAAACGATGGCTTTGGCCTGAGAGACAGACTACAATTTGTGCCCAACATCTAACAGATTTAAGCTATTTTTTATTATTCTCTTCTGCTTCTCTTTATTTTCTTTTGGAAGATCTGCACATGAAGATAATTCATAACTCAAAGATTCCTAAAGGAAAGCATGAATTTTTCACTGTGATTTTTTTTTATTTAAAAAAACAGTCTTCTCCTTGTCCCAAATCCACCATGATTGCCTAAAGGGCAAATATCTCACCACTTGGATGCTACACAACTCTTTCCTTTGCAGACAAAAATAATATCAACCGCTTCCAGTCAAAACACAAACCAACCTTTGGTGTCAATGTGAGTTATGTAGTTTGAATAGCAGATGTTTGGAACCACTTATATTTATCCAAATTGATTTTATTCTTTTCCATGTAGAAGAAATGGATTTTTTCTCTTCTACTAAATGATGGGCCTAGATAGATTTATTTAATTAGGTCATAATTCTAAATTAAAGGTTTTTTTATTGTAACAACTGTATAGTTCTGGCAAGCAGTCAACAAGAATGTTTAACTGATTATTTTTTCAGTGCTCAGATGTATTGAATCTCCGGGATTGCCATGAAAAAAAAAAGCAACTAAAAAGAGCTTTGGTAAAGGTCAGGCCCCAGGAACATCTGCTTTTTTTAGAAATTTATATTTGATTAGGAAGAGAAACGTTTTGATTTAGTTAAAAAAAGCGATGCATTTCTAATATTTTGCTAATCAGAAGCCAGAACTATTGAAATCATTATTTTTATTACTACTATCCAGCCAGAAATTGAAACTGTCAAGAAGACCAAGAAAACTTAATATATTTGGTTCCTTTCTAATAAATATAACATTATTGTGAAAAATCATAAAAGCACATTCAACAAAGTCAAGAATTTCAGATGACATTCTCAATTAGGAGCAAAATTTCACAAATAATTTTATCTGCATGAAGATGAGCAGACCTTTTATTTTGACTGTGGCATTCCTCGTCCCTCCCAATAAGAAGCAGGAGAAAGCAATTATCACCAGTGGTATGACTGGATCACATTTGAATAGAAGAATAGAATAGAATTTTATTGGCCAAGTGTGATTGGATACACAAGGAATTTGTCTTGGTGCATATGCTCTCAGCGTACATATAAGAAAAAGAGACATTTGTCAAAAATCATGTGGTACAACACTTAATGATTGTCATAGGGGTCAAATAAGCAATGAAGAAACAATCAATATTAATAAAAATCTTAGGATATAAGCAACAAGTTACAGTCATACAGTCCTAAGTGGGAGGAAAAGGATGATAGGAATGATGAGAAAATCTAGTAGAATAGAAGTGCAGATTTAGTAGAAAGTCTGACAGTGTTGAGGGAATTATTTGTTTAATAGAGTGATGGTGTTCGGGAAAAAACTGTGTAGTTGTCTTGGTGCTCTGTAGTGATGTTTTGAGGGTAAGAGTTGAAACAGTTTGTGTCCAGGATGTGACGGGTCAGTAAATATTTTCCCCGCCCTCTTTTTGACTCGTGCAGAATACAGGTCCTCAATGGAAGGCAGGTTGGCAGCAATTGTTTTTTCTGCTGTTCTGATTATCCTCTGAAGTCTGTGTCGGTCCTGTTGGGTTGCAGCACCCAACCAGAGAATTATAGAGGTGCAGATGACAGACTCAATGATTCCTCTGTAGAACTGTAACAGCAGCTCCTTGGGCAGTTTGAGCTTCCTGAGCTGGCACAGAAAGAACATTATTTGTTGTGCTTTTTTGATGATGTTTTTGATGTTAGGTGACCATTTTAGGTCTTGAGATATAATAGAACCTAGAAATTTGAAGGTCTCTACTGTTGATACTGTGTTGTCTAGTATTGTGAGAGGTGGAAGGGTGGAAGGGTTTCTCTTAAAGTCTACCACCATTTCTATGGTTTTGAGTGTGTTCACTTCTAGATTTTTCTGGTCACACCACAAGGATAGTTGTTCAACTTCCTGTCTGTATGCGGATTCATCATTGTCTCAAATGAGTCCGATCACTGTTGTATCATCTGCAAACTTCAGTAGTTTAACAGATGGATTATTTGAGATGCAGTCATTAGTGTATAGAGAGAAGGGAAGTGGTGAGAGTACACAGCCTTGGGGGGCACCTGTTCTAATTGTACATGTATCTGATGTGATTTTTCCTAGTTTCACCTGCTGCTTCCTGTCTGTTAGGAAGCTTGTGGTCCACTTACAAGTGTGTTCAGGTACTGCTAGCTGATTGAGTTTGGTTAAGAGAATGTCCGGTACGATGGTACTGAATGCTGAACTGAAGTCTACAAAGAGGACCCTAGCGTAGGTCATTGGAGATTAAAGATGTTGAAGGATGTAGTGTAGAGCCATATTAACAGCATCATCTGTTGATCTATTTGCTTGGTATGCAAATTGTAGGGAGTCTAACAGTGGACCCATTATGGTTTTCAAGTTGAACATTACTAGCCTTTCAAAGGTTTTCATAACTCCAGATGTTAGAGCAACTAGTCTGTAGTCATTCAGTTCCTTGATGGAGGGCTTCTTCGGCACTGGGATGATAGTCAAGCGTTTGAAGCAGGAAGGAACATAGCACAACTCTAGTGATTTGTTGAAGATTTAGGTGAAGACAGGGGCCAATTGGTCAGCACAGACTTTTAAGCAAGGAGTTATCTTGTCTGGGCCTGGTGCTTTTCCAGGCTTCTGTCTGTGAAATAGATCTTCCACTTCCTTTTCTGTGACCACTAGGGTTATAAGCCCAATGGGATGGGTTCAGTTGTGGAAGATTTAGCTGAATCATGCAATGATCAAAGTGGCACACAGCTGCTCTTGGTAGGGCCTGGTAAGCATTGTTTACAGTTGTATAGCAATGGTCTAAGATATTATTGCCTCTGGTGGGACAATTTACATGCTCAAAGTATTTTGGTAGCTCATCTCTTAAGTTTGCCTTGTTTAAATGTCCCAAAATAATGGCCAGTGAATCAGGGTATTTTGCTTCAGCCTCCGTAATCTGATCAGCTAGGTTTTTGGTGCCTTTTTTACAGATGCTTGCAGAGGGATGTAAATTGCAGATATTAAGAAGGAATGTATCTCACAGGAGAATAAAAGGGTTTTCAATAAATAATTAAAAACTCCAAGTTTTCATCACAGAATTTTTGTATAATGGTGATGTCTTGAGACCAGTTGTTGTTGATATATATACATAAGCCCCCTCCCTTCCCCCCCCTGATAATTCTGCATTCCGATCTGCCCGAAAAATTTGGAAGCCCCGTAAATGCATACTATTATCATCAATTTCCTCGTTTAGCCAGGTTTCAGTAAAGCATAGGGCATATGCGTTGTGGAAACCAGAATTGCATCTATTTAAAAGCAATATTTCATCCATCTTGTTGGCAAGTGAACGTAAATTGGTAAGGAAGATGGAATGGAGCAGAGTTTTTAATTCCCTTGTTCCTTAGTCTATTTAAAATTCCCGCCCTTTTACCTCTTCGTCTCTGCCGGCTGCGTTTGTTTTTGGTGATCCATGGTTGCCGGGGAATGGCTTCCTCCTGTGCTAAAATCTCCTCCGTGTTTGTAAAGACAGGTGGGGGTGAAGTTGCAGATAGCTGCTCCTTAAAGAAATGTTCCTTAATTCTTAGCAGATGGTCTCTTGAGTAGGAAATCCGTTGAGAATTGCAGGGAATAGTAGAAAATGAAGAAACTGTTTGAGAGCATTTCATCGAGGCAACCTCTGTCGGCGCCATCTTGGTAATTTGTCTTAGCTACTCCAAAAATTCTCAACTCTCTTCAGATTCAGCCAATTCAGAACAGATCCAAATTTTGCGAAGATGTGAGGTTCTGAGCTTCTCCACTGATTATCAGGAACAAACAACGAAGGGTGGTAATGTTTCATATGTGATTTGAGCAATTTTGATGAAAGAAAACTCTACCCGTTTGAAATCTGTGATGAGAAACTATGGTCTTTGCTCATCTTTGGCTGCTGTACCAATTATGCCCTTACCTTACCCTCATTAGATGCCCTGGAGATAGTCACTCACATCCTGACCGTCACTCTAGTTCAGTGTTTCTCAATTATTTTCTGTTACTCCCTACCTAGGAAGAAGTAAAGATTTGGCACCACCACCATCTCTCAGCTGGTATGATTGTTTGCAATATTCAGCATATATTCCCTGAAAAAAACCTCAAGCGGCTTGTCAGTGTGATTGGGGTGTAATGTGTTTAATTGATGCCTTAATTTATTTGGCTTCATGCTGTCCGCTGCTAACATTTTTAGACCCAGAAAACATACAGGTCTTTCCTCATCTCCCACCATAGTCACAGTGAAGCCAAGCGCTACATACGCTTTGTCATATTTCCTCATCTTAGCTTTTGGGAGACTTACATTTGTCTCATTATCTCCATCTCTCTCCTCCTTTCTTTTTATCCCTGTTAAATAGTTTCCCTTCCTCACTTGTCCACCAAGACAGAAAGATTGGGGACAGCTAGTATAGGTCTCCTACTTGAGTAAGGGTTGGTCTACAAGATCCCTTCCAACTCTGTTATTCTGTGATTCTTTCATTTTCAAGCTCTAAAACAGCGTGACATTCAAATAAACACACATTTCCTAAACCTTGAGAGTATGAACTTACTTTGAGTCTTTGGAGAGGGTCGGCATATAAATTTAATAAATTATTCTTATTCTCATCATCATCATCATCATATTGTTGTTGTTGTTGTTGTTGTTATTATTATTATTATTATTATTATTGAACTGTTTGAACAACAGTTACCCAGAGCAGTACAGTGGGCTTTATGTGACTGTGCACTCTAGAAATTAGGACTATTTCCATTAATTCCTGTTACAATACACAACAAATACAATACACAACAAATACAATACACAATTCATACAGAGTAATGGTTTGGTTATAAAAATTACTGGTAGCAAAAGCCATATTCCTTCACCAATCTTTTCACATGCATGTTAGCATTTAGACTATATTGCAGGCATTATGTTTTGGAATTGAAAATGTTTATTATCTATGTTCCAGGGAACAGTCCACTATTCTCCCTGCCAACCTATCCAGAGGTCACCCAATTCACTCTGTAGGCCGGAACCCTTAAAGTTATGAACCTTTTCAATGACAGGGAATTTGTGTGAATTAACACAATCAGATGTAAATTTATGCGACAAACTCACTGGCCCACATTTTCTGAGCCTCACTTATCCCAACTAAAATTGATCTGATTAGACTTGTCTCTTCCCCAAACCTTTGGCAACTTACCTTGACAACAGACAGTAGACAAAGAAAGGTCTCACAGATTAAATGGCAATATATTCACCAGCAATTATGATGAGCTGGATTTTTTTTTAATATTGGGCTTTAACTCTGGAAGGCTGAAGTAATGAACAAAAAGTCATAAAAGCATATGCAAAGTGTCTTTCCCTGAAATAAGAACTGCGATATCCAGCATTAGAGAAAAGAGCTTTTTGTGGGCATGTGTGTGTGTAGGAGAGAGAGCGAGTTCAACTGAGCCCAGAAAAGGTATCCTGCTCTTTTCTAGACAATAATTTGAGTGCAAACATTTGACTAAATCTGTTGCTTGTTCTATGATTCCTCAGCAATGAAATAGAAGAATCCTTGATTAATGCAGGAACATAAGCAGCTTTTCCATATAACTGCAATTGTTGCTCAGTTGAACACCACCAAGGTAAATTGATGGACAGGAAAATAAAGTTCTGTAAACAATCTGTCATTCTAATGAGCTGGTTTTCAAATAAGCTTCAATGGATTTTCTTGCAATCCGTATGCAAACAAAGATATTGCCTAAATATTAAGTTGGCCGTTAAGCATAAGAGGACAAGAACAGTTCTTGCCCTTTGCACAACACCTTGACGTCTCTTTAGGAAATATATATACCATGGCGTACTTTCTCATAGCCACCAAACCATTTACTATTGTCTAGATAATTTATTTTTTTTCATATATTTGCCGGTGCTCCATAGGGTGATGAATTTTTCTCCTGCAGGTTCCTCTTTAGCAGTGGGAGGCAAATTTGCCAGCTAAGGATTTTTTTGTTGCTTATAAGCAAGGTAAAAATGGACCAGACTCCCTGGCTTGATAGGTGACACTTTTATAACCAGATTTGCTTGCCTAGAGATGATGAATCTCTGGACACTGGTTTGGAAATCTGTTACTTATAGAGCCTTCTCTGTGGCGGCCCTGGCCCTCTGGAACCAACTCCCCCCAGAGATTAGAATTGCCCCCACCCTCCTCGCCTTTCGTAAGCTACTTAAAACCCACCTCTGCCGCCAGGCATGGGGGAATTGAGATTTATTTATTTATTTATTTATTTATTTATTACTTAGATTTGTATGCCGCCCCTCTCCGAAGACTCGGGGCGGCTCACAACATGTAAAAAACAAATCATAAGCAATCAGACAAATTTAAAATATTTAAATATTTAAAAAACCCCATATGCTAACAGTCACACACACAGACATACCATGCATAAATTAAACGTGCCCAGGGGGAGATGTTTCAGTTCCCCCATGCCTGACGGCAAAGGTGGGTTTTAAGGAGTTTACGGAAGGCAGGAAGAGTAGGGGCAGTTCTAATCTCCGGGGGGAGTTGGTTCCAGAGGGCCGGGGCCGCCACAGAGAAGGCTCTTCCCCTGGGGCCCGCCAACCGACATTGTTTAGTTGACGGGACCCGGAGAAGGCCCACTCTGTGGGACCTAATCGGTCGCTGGGATTCGTGCGGCAGGAGGCGGTCTCGGAGATATTCTGGTCCGATGCCATGAAGGGCTTTAAAGGTCATAACCAACACTTTGAATTGTGACCGGAAATTGATCGGCAACCAATGCAGACTGCGGAGTGATGGTGAAACATGGGCATACCTAGGTAGGCCCATGACTGCTCTCGCAGCTGCATTTTGCACGATCTGAAGTTTCCGAACACTTTTCAAAGGTAGCCCCATGTAGAGAGCATTACAGTAGTCGAACCTCGAGGTGATGAGGGCATGAGTGACTGTGAGCAATGAGTCCCGGTCCAGATAGGATGCTTTTCCTCCCTAGGCCTTTACAATTTTATGCATGGTATGTCTGTATGTATGTTTGGTTTTTTATATTAATGGGTTTTTAATCATTTTTAGTATTGGATTATTACTGTACACTGTCTTATTATTGCTGTTAGCCGCCCCGAGTCTCCGGGGAGGGGCGGCATACAAATCCAATAAATAATAAATAATAATAATAATAATACTTCCAATTACAAATACCATTTTTTTAAAAAAAACCTTTTGAGATGTGCCAAATGTGAGCTGCCAAATCTGGACAAACTAACAGACTAATGGATTTTGGCAGCCTGGCTAGGGTAAATGTATTTTAAATGGTGATACTAAGAATTGTATTTGGGGCTAATCACATGCCAAGACATGCCGTTCCACTAAAGAGTGTTTTCTGGGGTGGGGAGCCCCAAAGTAGGGATTGAGAGACTGCAGGGGATGGAGGCCTTCACTGAAGACTCAAGTGTGGGTGTGGCTAGAAAAAAAACATGGGTAGGAGCCGGCCATTCACCCTTATTCTCTCTCTCATCACTGTCTTACAGTCTCCTTGCTCTGTAAACAGCATTCCAGCAATTCTTTCTCTGTTTATTTGGCCACAAGGCAATTCTATAAAGCTTTTCTATGCATTTCACTTTCGCTTTGGTGTTTTAAGTAAGCACTGTTATACCTCAGATGTTGTAAAATAAAAATAAAAAAGAGCACAGGTCTGTAAATGCGGTGGATTCCGAAGAATAAATACATGTGATAAATGCAGTTTTTTATCTGATGTGCAGGTTAAACTGGAACTTCTATTACCCGATGGCAGGGACAGAAACTGTCCCTAAATTGTTTGCATTTATTGCCAGTAGGGGATTTTCTAGCAAAGACTAGCATCAAACGAGTACTGTACTGTAATAGGTAAAAGTCAAATCTCTTTTGAATCAAATTTGATTCCTGGTAATTATGCAATTTTTTTGGCAACCACATAGAAGTTGTTTGCCACTGGGTTCTTCCAAGGTTTAACCTCTCTGTCTATATTACAGTCTTGGAATTTACTGGTTCTCCCATGCAAGTAAAGTCAAGTCTGGCGCGACTTAATTTTTCAAGATTATCTCAGGTCACTTAAGAGATATCATTTAGCTTGATGAAGAATAGGTACACACATACATTTTTAATAGTCTTTCTAGATAATTATACATTCAGGGATGTACTATGGCTTGACTTCCTGGCTCCAATCCTTCCCTGCAGGGAGGCGGAAACAATGAAGATGTTCCGCCCCAGACGCCTGATGGACCCAGAGGGCTTTCAGACGGCGCTTGGGGTTATTCCAGAGGCACTCGTCCACAGTTCGGCGGAGTCTCTCGCGGAGGCCTGGAACACGGCTGCAGCGGGGGCTCTTGACCGGATTGCGCCTTTGCGACCTCTCCGAGGCGTTAGACCCCGTAGAGCCCCATGGTTCAACGAGGAGCTCCGGGAGTTGAAACGCCAAAAGAGACGTCTAGAGAAGCGATGGAGGAAGAGTAGGTCTGAATCCGATCGAACACTTGTAAGAGCTTTTATTAAGACTTACAAAGTGGCGCTCAAGGCGGCAAGATGCGCGTACCATGCCGCCTTGATTGCATCAGCGGAATCCCGCCCGGCCGCTCTGTTTAGGGTGACCCGCTCCCTTCTTAATCAGGGGGGAGTTGGGGAGCCCTTGCAGAGTAGTGCCGAGGATTTTAACACGTTTTTCGCTGATAAAGTCGCTCGGATTCGGGCCGACCTCGACTCCAATTGTACAACAGAGTCGACTGACAACGAGTCAGTCGAGGTGACTGGGGCACGTACTTGTCCACCTGTCTGGGAAGAGTTTGATCTGGTGACACCTGATGAAGTGGACAAGGCCATTGGAGCTGTGAGTTCCGCCACCTGTTTACTGGATCCGTGTCCCTCCTGGTTGGTTTCGGCCAGCAGGGAGGTGACACGGAACTGGGCCCAGGAGATTACCAACGCTTCCTTGGGGAGGGGAGTTTTTCCATCACTCTATAAAGAAGCGCTTGTGCGCCCCCTCCTCAAGAAGCCCTCCCTGGACCCAGCTGTCCTTAATAACTATCGTCCAGTCTCCAACCTTCCCTTTATGGGGAAGGTTGTTGAGAAGGTGGTGGCACTCCAGCTCCAGCGGTCCTTGGAAGAAGCCGATTATCTAGGTCCCCGGCAGTCGGGTTTCAGGCCCGGTTACAGCACGGAAACCGCTTTGGTCGCGTTGATGGATGATCTCTGGCGGGCCCGGGACAGGGGTTTATCCTCTGTCCTGGTGCTCCTTGACCTCTCAGCGGCTTTCGATACCATCGACCATGGTATCCTTCTGCACCGGCTGGAGGGGCTGGGGATGGGAGGCACTGTTCTGCAGTGGTTCTCCTCCTACCTCTCTGGCCGGTCGCAGTCGGTGTTAGTGGGGGGTCAGAGGTCGACTCCTAGGTCTCTCCCTTGTGGGGTGCCTCAGGGGTCGGTCCTCTCCCCCCTGCTATTTAACATCTACATGAAACCGCTGGGCGAGATCATCCAAGGACATGGGGTGAGGTATCATCAATATGCGGATGATACCCAGCTTTACATCTCCACCCCATGCCCAGTCAACGAAGCGGTGGAAGTAATGTGCCGGTGCCTGGAGGCTGTTGGGGCCTGGATGGGTGTCAACAGACTCAAGCTCAACCCGGCTAAGACGGAGTGGCTGTGGGTTTTGCCTCCCAAGGACAATTCCATCTGTCCGTCCATTACCCTGGGGGGGGAATCATTGACCCCCTCAGAGAGGGTCCGCAACTTGGGCGTCCTCCTCGATCCACAGCTCACATTAGAACAACATCTTTCAGCTGTGGCGAGGGGGGCGTTTGCCCAGGTTCGCCTGGTGCACCAGTTGCGGCCCTATCTGGACCGGGACTCATTGCTCACAGTCACTCATGCCCTCATCACCTCGAGGTTCGACTACTGTAATGCTCTCTACATGGGGCTACCTTTGAAAAGTGTTCGGAAACTTCAGATCGTGCAAAATGCAGCTGCGAGAGCAGTCATGGGCCTACCTAGATATGCCCATGTTTCACCATCACTCCGCAGTCTGCATTGGCTGCCGATCAATTTCCGGTCACAATTCAAAGTGTTGGTTATGACCTTTAAAGCCCTTCATGGCATCGGACCAGAATATCTCCGAGACCGCCTCCTGCCGCACGAATCCCAGCGACCGATTAGGTCCCACAGAGTGGGCCTTCTCCGGGTTCCGTCAACTAAACAATGTCGGTTGGCGGGCCCCAGGGGAAGAGCCTTCTCTGTGGCGGCACCGGCCCTCTGGAACCAACTCCCCCCGGAGATTAGGACTGCCCCTGCTCTTCCTGCCTTCCGTAAACTCCTTAAAACCCACCTTTGCCGTCAGGCATGGGGGAACTGAAACATCTCCCCCTGGGCACGTTTAATTTATGCATGGTATGTCTGTGTGTGTGTCTGTTAGCATATGGGGTTTTTAATATTTAAACATTTTAAACTTGTCTGATTACCCATGATTTGTTTCTACATGTTGTGAGCCGCCCCGAGTCTTCGGAGAGGGGCGGCATACAAATCTAACTAATAAATAAATAAAATAAATAAATGCCGAACTAGAAATAAAATACAGCGATCCCTCGATTTTCTCAGGGGATGCATTCCGAGACCGCCCGCGAAAGTCGAATTTCCACGAAGTAGAGATGCGGAAGTAAATACACTATTTTTGGCTATGGACAGTATCACAAGCCATCCCTTAAGACTTTAAACCCCTAAATTACCATTTCCCATTGCCTTAACAACCATTTACTCACCATTATTACTGGTACTCACCATTGAATGGAGGCCTTCACTGAAGGCCTCCATTCACTTCACTTAGTGATCCTGATATTTATAAACATAATTATTTATTAACAATAATTATTATTTTTTGTTATTTATTTGCAAATATTATTAGTTTGGCAATGACATATGACATCATTGGGCGGGAAAAACCGCGAAGTATTTTTTAATTAATATTTTTTGAAAAACCACGATATAGGTTATTCGCGAAGTTCAAACCCGCAAAAATTGAGGGAACACTGTATAACAAAGACTACATAACTGCCTTTACCCCTGCTCAGGAAGTTGTAGTTCTTTGTCAGACTGAAAATCAGATTTTCAGTGCTTAGAAAATGTTAGTGGGCTGCATTTAAAATTAAGTCATTCTGGTTTTGTTCTACTTCATTTACTTTTTATTTCACTATGCATTTGGCATTGCATTTATCCATCACAGAAATGGACGACTACACTTTGTAGGTTTCCTATGACCATACCTGCAGCCCCCAAGGCACACTGGCATGCCTCAGTTTCCAACAACATGTTTTGGATGTGAAAATATCAAAACAAGAGTAAAAGGGCCACTTCAAATGTCTTCAAAGCAAAACACACTCATTTCCATTTTATAAGCATGCCAATCTCCTGGACAATGGGCCAACACTGGGTCACCAGAATTTTAGTGGCAAAGTCACTGATTCTGGTACAAAGATTTGATGCAAAAATACCAAAACAAAATGAGAAATAATATCAGTGCAAAGCAAACATATATATATTGTCCAGTGCCCACTCCTAAAACTGTGGAAATCCCATGAAATAGGGAAAACATTTCCTCCCTCTAGGGACTTTGGACTCTAGTATTACTGTAGCTGCCCAAATGGAGCCGGGGTGGCACAGCAGGTAGAGTGCTGTACTGCAGGCCACTGAAGCTGACTGTAGATCTGAAGGTCAGTGGTTCAAATCTCATCACCGGCTTAAAGTTGACTCAGCCTTCCATCCTTCCGAGGTGGGTAAAATGAGGACCCGGATTGTGGGGGCAATATGCTGGCTCTGTTAAAAATTGCTATTGCTAACATGTTGTAAGCCGCCCTGAGTCTAAGGAGAAGGGGGGCATAAAAATTGAATGAATGAATGAATGAATGAATGAATGAATGAATGAATGAATGAATGAATAAATAAATAAGGGTCCTAGAGCAGAGATGGAGAAACGTTTTCTTCTTGCATGCTAGCACGCACGTGTGCCACACAACCCCACATACACCACACTGTATCTCCCGTTGGGTCATTTTTCACCTTCAAGCTTCTATGAAGCCTCTGGGGTGCGAAAAATGGTCCAAGAGGCAAACAGGAAGTTTGGAAGAACAAACTTCAAGTTTTAGGTTTGGGCCATTTTTTGCACTCCGAAGGCTTCAGGGAAGACTCCTGAAGCCTGGGGAGGGCAAAAACAGTGTTTCCAAAGGCCAAAAATCAGATGACCAGCACATGCATGTACACTGGAGCTAACATAAGGCAATGCCTTGCATGCCCATCAGACACGGCTACTCATGCCACCTATGGCACGTGTGCCATAGGTTCACCACCATGGTCCTACAGCAGGGGTAGGCAAAGTTGGCTCTTTTATGACATGTGGACTCCAACTCCCAGAATTCCTGAGCTGGCGTGATTGGCCCAGGAATTCTGGGAGTTGAAGTCCACAAGTCATAAAAGAGCCAACTTTACCTACCTCTGTCCTAGAGGATTTCTTTGAGACTGAGACAAGTTAAAGTATAATAAGATACACCATGTTTATTTTTGATACCTATAATATTTTTACTTTCTTGAACCATATAATTGCTTCAGACATTTAAGGTGACCTCTCTTAATTCCAGACTACAATGCTAGTTATGTAAAGGAAAACATTCTGATTTCAGTGTAACTTATCACTATATTAATGGGCACAAAGACTTGAGTACCACATTTGTACATCCAAGAGATCTTTGTATCTGAACTTCTTTTAGACCTCCAGCTTTCTCATTTCCTCCATGTGTCTCAGCCCAGCTCTTTTGGAGCAGTTTGGGATATGCCAGAGCGATTTTTCCACATGGGATATAGGAATTATAAACAAATATGTAAGCATAATGTAACTTTATGGATATGGGGTTTTGTTCCTGTTGCCATATATATCTTAAAGCTTAAAAGAAGAAGAAACTCCTAGTATTAACAACTCCAAAATAAAATCAAAGAGTAAGATATTTCTCAATTGTATCAGTTACTTTCATGTCATGCTCAAATCGCTAGACAAATATGAGAGTAATGTACAGTGGTACCTCGTCTTATGAACTTAATTCGTTCCATGAGGAGGTTCGTAAGAAGAAAAGTTTGTAAGATGAAACAATGTTTCCCATAGG
The DNA here is from genome assembly GCF_031021105.1 of Erythrolamprus reginae. Classification (NCBI taxonomy): domain Eukaryota; kingdom Metazoa; phylum Chordata; class Lepidosauria; order Squamata; family Dipsadidae; genus Erythrolamprus; species Erythrolamprus reginae. The sequence continues at coordinate 70,678,458 of NC_091950.1, forward strand.
AATCAATGTAAAAGCGAATAATGCGTGCAAGTCCATTAGAAAAATCCAAAACATTAAGGCTTTTTTTAAAAAAAAGCAGCGGGCAGACGAAGCTGAGGCGAACGGAGTGGGGGGAGGGACAGCGAGAGGTGGCAAGAGGTGGCAGTCCCAACGAAGCAAGGCGAAAAGAGCCTCTCTTGAGCTCCGTGAGTCTTTGCCTCCCGTTTCTGTCCATCCCACTGTGCTCATTTCACCCACACCTTTCTCCTCTCTTGAGCTCCATGAGTTCCTGCCTCCCGTTTTTGTCTCCCTCACTCTGCTCATGGCTCCCAGAACTTTCTCCTCTCTTGAGCTCCATGAGTCCCTGCCTCCCGTTTTTGCCCCCCCCCCTGTGCTCATCTACCCCACACCTTTCTCCTCTCTTGAGTTCACCCCACTGTGCTCATTTCCCTCATGCAGTTTGGAAGGGGGGGGGGAGTTTGTTGTTGGGATTCAAAGCAGCACTGGCAAAAATGAAGGGAATCCCAGCGAGGGGAGCCTCAGGGAAAGTCCAGCAATGCAAGAACGGGTGCTTTGGCTGGCAACGGAAGTCCGGAGGTGGGGATTCCCAGGGATATCTCAGCGTTTCGGGGCATCCTAGCAGCGGCGGCTTGGGTTCATAAAGTGAAAATAGTTCGGAAGAAGAGGCAAAAAAATCTTAAACACCGGGTTTGTATCACAAAAAGTTTGTATGAAGAGGGGTTCGTAAGATGAGGAATTACTGTAATGATAAATGTTTGGCCAGATTAGGACAACCCAATTGAATTCACTATATAACCAAGAAGCTCATTAGTTATTGTTAGACCATTGACTGTCTCTCAGCCCAAACCTCTTTAAGGATTTGTTGTGAAGATGTGACAGATACAATTCACCAAGGCAATCTCACTTTATATATCAGCAAAGGCTCTTTCAATTGACTCATAAGTGAAACTACATGAAAAATCCACAGTATGGGAGAGTCCCCACACCCTTTTTCGTCTTTCCTCATTCTCAGATTTGTACCTTTCAGGTCTCCTTATACATTTCCTTATTGCCGAGGCTCACTGATCAAGCGCTTCAATGACTGCTTTGTTTTATTACTTTAGTTTTGCTGTTTTCTACATTCTCCATAACTGAATGACATCAGAAGAGGAAATGTATCAATGCAATTCATAATGAGATAATGATGGGAAAAGATTTTGATTTTTTTACTTCCTTTATTTCCTAAAAAGGAATTAAAGGAACCATTTTATTTTCAGTATTCAAAATAAAATATTTTTCTTACACTGACTGAGTTTTGAATCAATTTAAAGCATTGATGTCTCAATTTCCTTTCCAGAGTCTAAAGCAAAGCATACAAGACATATAGCATATCCTTAAGTTTTAAAAACAATACAGCATGCAATCTTCATGGTTCTTTTGTTCAATAGAACAGATATGTCCATGTAATCTTAGGCTAGCATCTTCCACTTCAACCAAAGACTAGACAAGTAAGAGCATACTTATTTGTCTGTATACACATATAGTTAGAAATCAGTACCGTAATGTAAATAAAAAAGCAATACCTTTCCCCATGGTGCAGAAAGCTGCCAAATTGATCTATGTATACAGTGAACCCTCGAGTTTCGCGTCCTCAAGGATCGCGAAAGGGCTATTTCGCTAGTTTTCAACCCGGAAGTAAACTCCACCATCTGCGCATGCGTGCCCTTCCACGCATGCGTAGATGGTGGAGTTTCCCCGCCGGGCAGAGGCTTCCCTGGGTCTTCCCCCTCTTGCCCCGGTAAGACCCCAGCGGCGGTGGGCTGGAGCGCGAGCTTGGGGCAGCCTAGCTCCGCTTCCCAGCTGGGAAGCGGAGCCGGCAACAGCGTGGGCGGGCGGGCGGCGCGCGCGAGCTTGGGGCAGCCTAGCTCCGCTTCCCAGCTGGGAAGCGGAGCCGGCAACAGCGTGGGCGGGCGGGGCGGCGCGCGCGAGCTTGGGGCAGCCTAGCTCCGCTTCCCAGCTGGGAAGCTGAGCCGGCAACAGCGTGGGCGGGCGGGCGGGCGCGCGCTAGCTTGGGGCAGCCTAGCTCCGCTTCCCAGCTGGGAAGCGGAGCCGGCAACAGCGTGGGCGGGCGGGGCGGCGCGCGCGAGCTTGGGGCAGCCTAGCTCCGCTTCCCAGCTGGGAAGCGGAGCCGGCAACAGCGTGGGCGGGCGGGGCGGCGCGCGCTAGCTTGGGGCAGCCTAGCTCCGCTTCCCAGCTGGGAAGCGGAGCCGGCAACAGCGTGGGCGGGCGGGCGGCGCGCGCGAGCTTGGGGCAGCCTAGCTCCGCTTCCCAGCTGGGAAGCGGAGCCGGCAACAGCGTGGGCGGGCGGACGGCGCGCGCGAGCTTGGGGCAGCCTAGCTCCGCTTCCCAGCTGGGAAGCGGAGCCGGCAACAGCGTGGGCGGGCGGGCGGCGCGCGCTAGCTTGGGGCAGCCTAGCTCCGCTTCCCAGCTGGGAAGCGGAGCCGGCAACAGCGTGGGCGGGCGGGCGGCGCACGCGAGCTTGGGGCAGCCTAGCTTCGCTTCCCAGCTGGGAAGCGGAGCCGGCAACGCGCGCGCGCTTGGGGAAACCCCAGATCCGCTCCCCAGCTGGGGAGCAGCCCCAGCAACGCGCGCGAGCTTGGGGCAGCCTAGCTTCGCTTCCCAGCTGGGAAGCGGAGCCGGCAACGCGCGCGCGCTTGGGGAAACCCCAGATCCGCTCCCCAGCTGGGGAGCGGCCCCAGCAACGCGCTGCGGCGGTGGAAGTAAAAACACCATCTGCACATGCGCAGATGGTGTTTTTACTTCCGCACCGCTACTTCGCGAAAAATCGATCATCGCTTGGGGTCCTGGAACGGAACCCTCGCGATGATCGAGGGTTCACTGTATGAGTATTTTGGGGTATGAACAGCTAATGGGCCTTCAAAACCCTGCTTTCCTTCTACTGGGTTTTTTATCTCAAAATTATCTAGAGTCCTTTAAATATTACATTGTTCTATGGTAGCCTTACCAATTTTCTGTAAAGTAGGACTTAGTTAAGGAGTTGAATTACCATCCTACCATATAAAAAGGGTAGAATTTTTTCATATGCAAATAGTTACCACAGAGAGGGCAATTTTCCCTTCAAATGAGCCCCTAAGCATAGAAAGCATGGACAAAGTTCAAAGTTCATTATCCACGTTCCACAAACCAGGGGCTTTGGAATAACTCAGAGAAGAAATCCAAGAGTAAAAGGATATGTCTATTTTGCTCTTTAAGAAAATAGAATACCGTGGTATCTCATCATACGAACTTAATTGGTTCCAGGAGGAGGTTCATAAGGTGAAAAGTTCGTAAGATGAAACAATGTTTCCCATAGGAATCAATGTAAAAGCAAATAATGCGTGCAAATCCTTCAGGAAAATCCCAAACTTTAGAAGGGAGGCGAACAGAGGGCAGGGAGGAGCAGCTAAAGGGGGCGGGTGGAAGAAGCAAGGCTAGGCTAAAGGGTGAGTGGGAAGGAAGAAAGGCAAGGGGGGCGCCCCTCCCTTTTCTTTCTTCAAAAGACACCCTTTCAGTGCCTCTGCAAGCACGTTGTTCTCTGCAAAATGTTTCCTACTACAAGCAGCCCCTCCCTTTTCTTTCTTCAAAAAAGGGGGAAAAAAGAAACCCCTTCATCCCAGCAACAGCTGCTTGGGTTCGTAAGGTGAAAATAGTTTGGAAGAAGAGGCAAAAAAATCTTAAACACCGGGTTCGTATCTTGAAAAGTTCGTTAGAAGGGTGTTCGTAAGATGAGGTACCACTGTATATTTATTTTGAGTATGTAATATTACTGTACATGATTTGTAAATACATAGAGTTCTTTCTAAAAAGAATAGCTGAAACAAACTACAAGTAATGCAAAATTATTTCCCGTTTCTTCCGAAGGTTCCAAAATTAAATATTTGAATTCTTTCCAAAATGTGGTTAGGTAGTTTGCTCTGATGAACTTAGTGCTTAACACTACTACAGAAGAATCATACAGCAATTAATCCAACAAGCTTTTCATGAAAATTTGGGGATATTTCCTAAAGTCTTTTTTTAACAGGTACAATAGTTCTTAGGAATTAGAAAGAAGATGAATCACCTACTTTAAAAAGTAATTAATGTTTGTAATTAAAGATATAGTTTAATTGTACCATGAAACACTAGACAAATGTGGGTTTTGCAATTTGTCACCATCGTCTGAACAGATACAACTGGTGATTTTATAAAACAAGTAACTAGACTCCCAAAGCAGAATTTTGATAACATTGTGAATATAAATGGAAAATTCAATAAAATAAGCTAATGACTTCAAAAAATTCTTAGTTGCATATTTAGAAAGTTGGTGACACTATGTAAAAAGCATACACCATGTAGAAAGGGAGAAGAGAAAAATTCTGGGTTTACACACTGTATGTATATGTGCAAAATATATGTATATACATGTAGAGACACATAAACACAAAATCAGAATAGTGTAAGCAATATAGAAGGAGCTGTGATGGTCCAGTGGTTAGAATACGGTATTGCAGGCTAACTATGCCCATAGGCAGGAGATCGATCCTAACAAGTTCAAGGTTGACTCAGGCTTTCATCCTTCTGAGGTTAGTAAAATGAGGACCCAGGCTGCTGGAAGTAATATTCTGGCATTGTAAACTGCTTAGAGAGGGGTGGTAAAGCACAATGGAAGGGTATACACATCTAAGTGCTATTGCTATAAAAAGTAGAAGACACTTCTGAAATTGTTCGAAGACAACTTTTACAAAACACAATTTATTATTTATATTTATTGAAAAATCGATCACAAGCATCTTTTGTATATTCCAGCTAATTTCTTATTCCCAGAAATGCTCTTGCTTGAAGATAGAGACCTAACATTCCACATAATATACTAATCTGATTTTCTTTCTGCCCAAATTGATCCAGTTCTCTTGGTGGGACACCAACCTTTCCATAGGCTCCTTGATAGGTCTTAATTAACTTTATTCCTTCCTCTTGGTAATTTTGTCTCTAAGCACTAATCCAATTTATGAGATAACAACTTATCTGATATCTGTTCTAGAAAGACAAGCTTTCTCCTTCTTGCTGAGCAGCCACAAAGAAAAAGTGCAACGTATTGTATTTATTATGGGATTTGTAAAAGAAGCCCATTGACTAAGACCACAAGGTGGTTAGGATGGAGAAGCTGAATGTAATATGTTCCCAAGCCATGTAAGGCTTTGAATACCATTTCTTGTAAATCCAATTTATAAAATCTTACATTCAGTCCTTAAGATTTTAAAGGCACCCTAGATATTAATGCTGTGAAAGGCCTCCCCCCCCCCCCTTGATGGCAACTTGACCAAGAATGATTCTGATACGTGCACTCTGATACAGAACTCTGATATACTTTCCCACATACAGCAGTATGGGAGTCTACCTTGCAGTAACTCAAATGCTTGTTCTATTTAATTCTGGTCTGTCATGGGGTCTTGGGGGTTTTCAGATCCTCCCCCCAGTCCCTGAAAATGTTAGCAATTGATGTTATTCTACTTTACTAAAATTCAGAATATTATACACATACCAGTACTGAAGTTCATAAAAAGTTCTGCAAAGTCAAATTCAAAAATCATCTAGCTTTGCTGGCTGAGGAATTCTGGGAGTTGAAGACCACAAGTCTTAAAGTTTGCTAACGTTGGAGAGCCCTGATCTTAGTGAACCTATTACAATTGTTGATTAAGATCATATGCTGTATTGAAACCCCCCCCCACACACACACACAATGCTGCAAGTTTTGTTTTGATTTAAACACTGAACCAATTAACTCTGAGTCATTCCAAAAACATGGAAATAAAATTGGTTAAAATGACCACACCTAAAACAATATCTGGTTTAATGTGACGTGTGAAACTACCCCCTATTTTCTACTATTGTTTATACTTGAGAATTGTTTTCCAGATGGCTAAGGACATGGAAAGACAGAAAGAAAAAAAGATACATGGAGAAAGATGAAGTCACTAAGGAAGAGCACACGCAAGTAATCCAGAATTGCACATATGTCAGGAAAACTAAAGTGGGAAACAAAAGAAAGAGTAGTAGATCCTTGGAACAAACTTCCAGCAAACGTGGTTGGTAAATCCACAGTAACTGAATTTAAACATGCCTGGGATAAACATAGATCCATCCTAAGATAAAATACAGGAAATAGTATAAGGGCAGACTAGATGGACCATGAGGTCTTTTTCTGCCGTCAATCTTCTATGTTTCTAAGAATAAATGTATTAACTGTTCAAAAAAATGGTAAAGCAAATAGGAAATGAAGAAAGAGCTCAACTGTTTTAGACTGACTGCAATAAGTGAGTTTACCTCTTCCAAATCTGCAATTTCATGTCCCTTTTTACATTTCTTTAAATTTATATTTGTCAGTCACTGTTATATCAGCACGTTTATTATGAATATTTTAAACATTAAATTCTAACAAATAAGTCTTCTATTTTACTGTGCATTTGCTATTTTCACATTACAGTAATTGTGATTCATGAAGTGTCAGATAAAGTGAGGAAAACATATCTGAGTATTCTTGGCTCTCCCCCTGAAAAAAACCCCCATGAGATTTTACTGAAGCTTTAAATCTGAAACAAACAAACTAGTTACAGAGGTCAAACTCATATTTACTGGGGATCAGCTTTGAACTCAAATCTCTTCCACAATTCAAGGCACTTTCTTTTTCTTTTTAAAAACCACATCTAGATTTTCAAGACGCTTTTTAAAAATGGGACAATTCTAGCCTATATCTGCTGAAGGTATTTATTCATTAAATCTATATACTGCCAAATGTCATGACTCATAGGAGTTTAGAGCAATTATAAAAACAGAAACTTGAGAGCAAATAAACTATAATAAACCGAATCAAAGCGAATAAGTACATTAACAATAGAACAAAAGCTAATTAAATAAAGACAATTACAAAGAAACAATATCCATGTCATTTCTAAGCCTGGCATTTTCCGGGCTGTAACTATGATGTGTATTCAATAATGCCTCAGCAAATGTACTCTAGAAGCTAGTAAGGCCTTTAAAGATAGATTTGTCGTCTGTAAAAGAAGGAGAAAAGGAAGTCTCAACTCATGACAAAGTTCCACAAAAGCATCACTTTTGATAGGAAAGAATATAGTATACGTCAAATGAGACAATATCCTGATCTATTTGCATATTTGAAACATGAGAGATGCTCTGATTTGTGAGCTTAAATTCATAATTCAGACTACGTTTGTTTGGAATTCCCGATTAATGGTCTGGGTAACAGAATTAGAATATCTCTGTTAAGGATTAATGCTCTTTCTTAAAATTGAGTTTCTAAGGTGTAATGGTAATAAGAGTCTGAACTGTTATATTCACAGGCCTCTCTAAATTTTAATCAGACATTTACCTCACAAATAAATGATATAATTTGTAATTTCATAATTGAAATTCCAAAGCCCCTCCTGTTCTCTACAAGATTTTCTGGGAAATTTCATTTTGATGGATTTTGTATTGTTAATTATTCTGCATACTACACATAAAAAATACTGTTGATGCAATTTGGTCCAGGACAGTGGTGGCGAACATATGGTACAGGTGCCACAGGTGGCATGCGGAGCCATATCTGCTGGCACGTGAGCTGTTGCCCTAGCTCAGCTCCAACATGCATGTGTGCCAGCCAGCTGGATTTTGGCTCATACAAAGGCTCTGGGAGGGCGTTTCTGATTTTCAGAGAGTCTCCGGGGGGGATGGGGGAGGGCATTTTTACCCTTCCCCATTTCCATGGAAGCCTTTGGAACCTGGGGAGGGCAAAACATAAGCCTACTGGGCCCACCAGAAATTAGGAAACCATCCATTTCCGGCCTCTAGAGGGTCTCTGGGGGCCCAGGAAAAGCTGTTTTTGCATTGAATTATGGGTGTGGGCACTCGCGCATGTGTGATAGCGCTCACCCATGCGCTTTGGGCACCCAAGGAAAAAAAGGTTCACCATCACTGGTCTAGGATAGTGGACCAATATTGGACAACCCAAAGATAGTTTAGAGATACCTACTGGCTAAAGGTCACTATAGCAGAAGTTGAAAACTCAGACACCCAATATTATCCATTTCCGAGAGAGAGATATATGTTCTGTTTATGCACACTTTATTCCAGATCTTCCCTCAGGTGGAAAAAGAGAAGTCCAAATGATTTTAAAAGCACTTGGGATGAAGGCTGATGACTGAAGCTTTGAAAGAAGAAATATTCCATCTCCTTATGAGACTACAATTTAAAGGAGAATCCCAGTAAATAAAGCAGAAGAACATTGATTTGGAAAATGGTTATTTTCAGTAGAATTAGGTGCCAGTCTAACCAGGAATTGCACTAATGAAATTAATCCATGTGTTGTATTTGGTAATTAATTGGTATAAAAGTAGCAAAAAGCATGAAAGTCCTATTTCTCTTCCATATCAGGGTCAGTATATAAAAACCAAGTGCCTCCTGGAAATTAAAGCTCCGACCCTCTGGAACCAGCTCCCCCCAGAGATTAGGATTGCCCCCACCTTCCTTGCCTTTCAGAAACTCCTTAAAACCCACCTCTGCCGTCAGGCATGGGGGAATTGAAACATCTCCCCCTTGCCCATGTAGTTTCTGTGTATGATTCGATTGTGTGCTTGTTTTTTATATATTGGGGTTTCTTTTGGATTTTTTAACCTAAAACTGTAATTTAGATTGCTAAATGTTAGATTTGTTACTATGTATTGTTTTTTACCATTGTTGTGAGCCGCCCCGAGTCTGCAGAGAGGGGCGGCATATAAATCCAATAAATCTAATCTAATCTAATCTAATCTAAAGCAGGGGGTGAGACCATGGTGTAAACACACAACAATTCTTCTCAAAAAGATGGTTTTAAACATCTAGCCTTTAATCTCAGTTAACTGCTACAGTCAACCAATATGTCCTGAACTTTCTGGATGACAATTGGAATCTGGATATGCCCAGTCCTAATCTAACATTCTAACACCTGGTCCCTGTTAATTTCCAGGAAAGCTCTCAATACATTATATCTTAAAACAACCTAAGTAATAGCAGGGCAGTAAATTCTTGTCCTTTTCAAAGTCTACGGAGAGGGGCGGCATACAAATTTAATAAATAAATAAATAAATAAAATATGCAAATTCCCAAATCTAGATGAAGGTCCCTCTTTTTACTCCTATTCTATTTCTTTCTTCATTATTTATCAAATTTATTTGCCACCCATCTCTTGGGTCAAGGTTGATTCGGAAGCGGCTCACAGCAAAAGTTCTAAAAGTTTTTAACGCAGCGGTGGGGGAATCCCTTACTGTTCCTCACAGGTAGAGATCTTTTATGAGAAATGCTCAATTGCCTGTAGCGAGAATGCTTGAATGCTTTGGAAGTATAAAAGAAGAAAAAAAAAAAGACGGTTGTGCTTCCCTTTGATAAGCTGACCCTTCGAAAAGGCTGTTTTAAAGCTAACCCACAAGTTCTATTGATACTTATTGTTTATCAAGCTGCTATCTGGGACTGATAAAGGTGGGCAGTCAGCTACGCTGCTTTTAAAACCTTTGCTCTCTCGGGAGCTGCAGGCCCCATAGCAGGCATGCCAGGCAAAGAGAAAGGGGCTAGAGTTCTTTTCAGATGAACTGGTGAAGTGCCAATTTTGCTCATGAGCAGTCATGAGCATGTTCCTGCAAAGCAGGATGTGATCAAACTATTCAGAGCTGGAAAACCAGGTTTGCTTGCCAATTACGTTATTGCTTCAGTGCTGAGTATCAAATAGTGCCACACCAGCTCTGAAAAAAAACAACAACACTGTTTTTCTTTTAACAACCACCACGACAAAACAAATTCAATATCTTTGGCCTTTTGGCTATATTGTAACACAATCACAGGTCCGGAGTATATAAAAAAATAAAAAATAAACACACGGCTGAGAATGTTGAACTCCCGGTTTGCAAAGGAAAAAATAACCATTTCCCTGCCCCCAAACAAGTAAGAGAAAACTAGCAGTAGCCCTTCCTCTGTTACCAGGTTTCAGCTCGGCTGCCAAGTCGCTCATGTTAAACATTCCTGTTCAGAAGGTGTAAATGGCAAAGGGCCAGCAGTGGTTCTGAGTTATTTCATCATACTGCCCACTACTGGCAAATGCATTTATTCAAACCAAAGCCATTGAGAGGAAGAGCTAATTAGAAATCTTTTTCTCCCCCTAAATAATCCACTTGCTTTAATCACTCCGAAATGGAAAAAAAAGAAACAGGGTCTATATTATTGCAGGACTGAACTACCAGATCTACCATGCCTTCCTCCAGAACAATGCAGTCTATATTCCAGAGTCCTTGTAGCTATCTAGCAATTTACCCATTTGGGCTATGAATGCAATATATTTTACGATGAGCACAAATACAGGTGTTTGGGAGGAAGGAATAGCATGTATAATCCATACATATTTAACTTCTTCATTTAAGCACGTTATTTCAATCCTCTCATTCCCTTTGCAAAGAGCAAAGCCAAGATAGAAATTCCACGAGATCATACAGTACTTCTTCACTAATACATACAACTTGGCAACTGAATGTCAACAGTTTTCCTTTCTAAAAAAAAAAAAGTGAATAACCAAGACTGCTGTCAATGTTTAGTTTTGTTGTTTGCTTATAGTCATTTGAAAATATATATGCATGTGATATCAAATATTTGAATTTATGCCATTTTATTTGTTTTTGTACATAGTAAAAGTAATTTGTATGTTTGTACAGTAATCTAGTGAACTATTACTGATTATATATGCATGTATCATTAAATCCTGTGAACAAACTATATCGTGTTATGATGACTATAGCAGACACACACATTTTTTAATAAGTATCTGGCCACACTCAAAACATTCAATTTCACTTTTAATTTAAGACTCCTAAGGGCATATTTGCACCTTCATTATCAGCTAATTACAACTTAATTGGCATCATATAAGAAAGGAATGCCAATTCCCACAAGACTAGTTCAGATCACCCAGGGCATAATTGCATACTTACAAACAACTACAGTAGCTAGTAAAGAATATTAAATTTTGCCAGCTGAACTCAAACTACAATGGAAGTGCATGATCGCTGCAATGTCTTTTATCTGATTCCAAATGGTTAGAACTGAAGGTGAAGGCCCAATGTTAGTCATCAAAACATAATATTTTTAAAATATCCACATATTGGAGATTACAAATGATGATCAGGTGTGCTGCCCAGGATTTATGGAAGTTCTCCTCCAAAAAGATACCATCTGTCAATCTCTGCATTCAGCCTTTTATATCCTCGTAGTAATCTAGGTTTCTATCAACTGGGAAATAAATATTACCTTGCCAATTTGATGTTTGGGTTAAAACACAGGGCTGGGGCTGGGGGGTGAGGGTACGTGAGGAATCTTTTTTGGCTATTGAAGACAATAATCCACAAATTGTCTAGCTAGTTTATACTAATTTGTCTCCACCTCAGCAACACAATAAAGGACCATGGACAACTTAATTCCTTTCTTCATCAAGATAAAAATCCTTCCGTCGTTTATTTGGCAAAGTATGTCTGGGACAAAGAACAGTAAAGAACATAAATATTGTACTGTGCTGTAATGTCAAATTCTCTTCAGAGAAAAATAAGGAGTAAACAGAAGATAGTTTTAAAATGCACTTTAAAAAAGGGAATAAATACCAGGGAAATACTGGTATAAATAATACTGTAGAATATTTGCTGAGCTGTGATCTTGGTTGCCTGCATGCAGACATTTTATTACCTGACTAGGTAACATCATCAATGCTAGTTATGTGGCATTTGTTTTCTGTTCAAATATAGTAGTTTGCTCTGCCAGTATTGGTGGAAGTGTGGTTTTCCCCTTGGTAATTTGATTGAGGTATAATTTTCTGCTTGATTGCTGTTCTCGTTTTAATCCCTATTTATCTGTTGATTGCTGGAGATAATGTATTCTATTTTTTTTTTCTTGTCTTGTTTAACATTGTGTAAATGTGGCTTATCTCTATGTGATGATTGATGGCTGATTTTTGGAATTTGGAAATGGCAAATTTCCATGAATTCCCTAGCTTTTTAGGAATTAAATTTGATTTACGCTACCCATGGTTTTCCAGTTAAAAAAGTCTGTCCAAAGATTTTGAAATTGCAGAATTATGAAATTACTGAATTATGTCTTCTGACTGATTGATCCAGTGCGCAAGCAACACCTTCATCATAATAAAAAAAAAGGAACAAGTAGAGAAGACATGTGAATGACTAACATTTTCAAAAGAATAAAATTTACAACATACTACTTTTCCTGGATATCTTCATCATTAAGATTCTTGATGAATGTATCTTGTCTTTTTATGTACAGTACATTGAGAGCATATGCACCAAAGACAAATTCCTTGTGTGTCCAATAACACTTGGCCAATAAACTATTCTATTCTATTCTATTTTATTTTTCTATGATCATTACAGGAAATGATTGCAAATTAGGAATTAACACCAGCAGACAAAAAGAGTATAATAGCATAGCAACAGCACTTAGACTTATATTCTGCTTCACAATGCTTTACAACCCTCTCTAAGTGGTTTACAGAGTCAACATTTTGCCCCCAACAACAATCTGGGTCTTCATTATATTGACCTTGGAAGTATGAAAGCCAATCTTAAGCCAATGAGAATCAAACTGCTGAACTGCTAACAATGGGCAGTCAGCAGAAGTAGCCTGCAGTACTGCATTCTAACCACAATACCTTAATCAAAGAATTATCAATTATTATCAAGGAGAATTTTTTTTAATCAACACTGGCAGGGCAAGCTATACTGTATAAACAGGGAACAAACCCCACACTCATGTGCAGGATGATGTTAGCTAGTTGGGTAGTGAAATATCTGCAAACATAAAACCAATTTCAGAGAGCACCAAGGAGTCTACAGTTTAACCCTGAGCTACCTATACTCTCTTCTATTGGAACAAACTAAAAACTAAAATCTGAAAGTTCCGATGTAATAAAATTGTTAATTGCCTGGCATTATACAACTGGGAAGTCCATAAAATACATTTATCTCTTAACTATATCAAGCAGAGCAGTACTGCTTGGAATCAAATATTTGGAGTGCAGTATTCTTAAGATAAAAGTAGCATTTATGGCTTGCCCTATCTCCTTGAAACTCCCATATACTACAGTGACAGACGTACATATCTCAAGGTGCCAAGAGTTTAGAGCCAAGAAAATGCTCAAAGAAAGGCCTTTTATAAAGACAAGCTTGGACCCGACTTTCCGATGGAGATATGCACCATTTCAAATTATAAATCAGAATAACTTTCTAAAGGCATGTTGGAAAGTGTATTGCAAAAGATGTATTGAATAGATTAAATGTGTAATAGATCAATTATAAAACTTCCTTCTTCTGTTGTCTTCATTTTTACTTTTTGTGTCCTATATTTTGAAAAAAATAACAGCCAGACAAAATTTTGAGAAAAAAAAATCTGCTATAGAAATAGTAAATTTCTATAGAGGCTCCACTTTGCAGCCCAATTCTTCATGAAAGTAACTTTCTGGGAAGGAGGGTCAACATTATTATTATTATTATTATTATTATTATTATTATTATTATTATTATTATTTGGATTTGTATTATTATTATTATTCAACTTAAATATTGTTTTTCAACAGCTTTAATCGCTTTTATTCACTACTTGTACTTACATACACATTTAAAAAAATAAATATATAGTTTCCTGTTCCTGTTAGATGTATTTTTTCACCTTTCTATATGTTCCTTTCTATTTTTGGTTTCCAATGACATTTGTAATTTAGATTCAGTCTTCAGAGTTTAAAATTCCTGAATTTTTCACTTCTTATATAATCTAAATTTAATTCAAAAAATGACTGAAAAACTCAGTATTGAATGTGTGTATGTCTGTGTACAACTGATTTCACTGTGATACTTTTTGTAGGATAATCAAGACATTTTCTAAAAACTAAAACTGCAAACCTTCCACGTTTTTAGCAATGGTGGTGAGGTGCTATATCTGTGAATGGATGCAAATAAACTAGCATAGACTTACTTGAGCCAGTGCAGCATCTCGCTCTTCTATCAATGCATTAATTTCTTCAGCTGTTATTTTCTTTTTCTGTTTCTGAGTCCTGTATATGCGATCGACAATTATAGCGCCTGTCCTCCATATAGCCATACCGGTGTCTGCATTGTTTATTCTGTTCAGTAATTCCTGTAATGTCTACCAACAGCATTCTATGTTAGTCAGACAAGAAGTTTTAATATACTTTATTTAATATAGGGTTTTAATTAATAGGCACATGTGAATTGTAAATTGACTGAGTGAAGTTATTGAATTTTCATACTGCTGCAAAGATGTACATTATTAGTGTGTCAATTCTTCTTTTTCCCACATCTTAGTTTCTGAAACCCACTCAATTGAACTTAAGCCTCTAAGATATAAGACTGACATCAAGAAATCTCCTCAGAGAATGGCTTACCATGTCATTTTCTTCAGGGTTAATATTTTCTAGCCTAGAAAAAAGGACACAGAAAGCCTGATCAGTAGCATTTCCTTAGTGCAGCAAAATGAATTCGCTTTTTAAATCTTTAGAACCCTCAAGTAATTTCATTCTACTGGTCTTTAGAGTCAGCCATGACACTGAACATATTAAAGTGCCACCTGCTCGATTCCATCTTTCAATAATGCTCCATATCTTCAGCACTGACTTCAGAATGTTAAGTTATTAATGTTTACTGCTATATATGACTACAAGGATCAATTGTTCATATGTGCTTAGATGAAGAAAGTTCCCCTGCGGCAGGGGCACCGAGACACCTTTTATTTATTTAATTCTGCACCCACTGAAATACATAAATAAACCTCCGGTAGAAATTATATATTTTAATTTTATCACATCCCTCATGACAAAATAAAAGAGAAAATAAAAATCTCCAGCTGTCCAATTCTATGTCCGAGGCTCACTGTTTTTAATGAAATTTATCTGCAAGTACGTTTGCATGGAATTGCCATCACAAGTCAGTGCAACAAAGTCTAATGATTTTTTTTACTTCTTAACAGTAATTTAGGAATTACTGTTTAGTAATTAGGAATTTAATTTAGGAAATTAAACTTTCTCTAAAACCCCAAACAATTAGACTGGAACAATGTGATAAGCAGAAAGACTTGCACCCCGGTTTTTTCAATGGATGCATTTTTCCAGTTGTTACTAGCGCAGTCAAAATCTTTCTGCAGAACTGCACATTATTAGCTCAAAACATTTGTTCTACCTCACTTCTAAACAATGGTAATGAATTAAAAAAAATATAACATTATAAAAGGTTGAATGAAAAGCTTGTAAATATATTTTAACCTTTCTGTAAAATTGAATTATACCAATAAGTAGAGCAAGTAATCAAGTTATGATATCATTCAAATCAGGGATTAGGCAATGAAGCTGGAGTCTGCATATGGTAGAAATACTGCATAGCATTCCTCAATTACCTATTAATATTGAAGCAAGGGATGGTGGAATATTTCCATTCGTGCTTTTATGCAAGCTTATCTAATTTTGCACTTAAAATGAAAACTCAGTGCACCATAAAATTACAGATTTTTCAAACTTTGCATGCCCACATGCAAAAAATATCTCTAACTATTGTGAAAATAATATAATGATATAAAGTACACATGAAAGAAAATTGCAAAAGGTCTGTATTTAAAAAATAGCATAAACAAAAACAACAACAAAAATGCATATTAACAAATTAATGGATCATTTTGCAACACCTTTAAAAAGGTTTCCAGATGAAGTGAACTTAACCAAAAAATGTTATATTTCAAATTAACAAAATGCTTTACAGTGGTACCTCATGATACGAACCCCTCGTCATACGAACTTTTCAAGATAAGAACCCAGGGTTCGGAATTTTTTTGCCTCTTCTTACGAACTTTTTTCACCTTACGAACCTGCGGCCGGCCGCTGGGATGCCCCACCTCCAGACTTGAGTTCCTCCCGTTTTTTCCCACCCTGTCCTGCCCCATTCTCCCCTCTGGATCTCCATGGGTTCCCCCCGTTTTTCCCCACCCTGTCTTGCACCATTCTCCCCTCTGGATCTCCATGGGTTTCCTCCGTTTTTCTCCACTTGGTCCTGCCCCATTCTCCCCTCTGGATCTCCATGGGTTTCCTCCATTTTTCTCCATTCTGTCCTGCCCCATTCTCCCCTCTGGATCTCCATGGGTTTCCTCCGTTTTTCTCCACTCTGTCCTGCCCCATTCTCCCCTCTGGATCTCCATGGGTTTCCTCCGTTTTTCTCCACTCTGTCCTGCCCCATTCTCCCCTCTGGATCTCCATGGGTTTCCTCCGTTTTTCTCCACTCTGTCCTGCCCCATTCTCCCCTCTGGATCTCCATGGGTTTCCTCCGTTTTTCTCCACTCTGTCCTGCCCCATTCTCCCCTCTGGATCTCCATGGGTTTCCTCCGTTTTTCTCCACTCTGTCCTGCCCCATTCTCCCCTCTGGATCTCCATGGGTTTCCTCCGTTTTTCTCCACCCTGTTCTGCCCCATTCTCCCCTCTGGATCTCCATGGGTTTCCTCCGTTTTTCTCCACTCTGTCCTGCCCCATTCTCCCCTCTGGATCTCCATGGGTTTCCTCCGTTTTTCTCCACTCTGTCCTGCCCCATTCTCCCCTCTGGATCTCCATGGGTTTCCTCCGTTTTTCTCCACTCTGTCCTGCCCCATTCTCCCCTCTGGATCTCCATGGGTTTCCTCCGTTTTTCTCCACTCTGTCCTGCCCCATTCTCCCCTCTGGATCTCCATGGGTTTCCTCCGTTTTTCTCCACTCTGTCCTGCCCCATTCTCCCCTCTGGATCTCCATGGGTTTCCTCCATTTTTCTCCACTCTGTCCTGCCCCATTCTCCCCTCTGGATCGCCATGGGTTTCCCTCCCCCCACTCTGTTCGCCTCAGCTTCGTCTGCCGACAGCTTTTTTAAAAAAGCCTTAATGTTTTGGATTTTCCTAATCGGCTTGCACGCATTATTGGCTTTTCCATTGATCCCTATGGGAAACATTGTTTCATCTTACGAACTTTTCACCTTACGAACCTCGTCCTGGAACCAATTAAGTTCGTAAGATGAGGTATTACTGTATTTTGTTTTACTTTGTTTCTGATGGAAAAGTGACCTCAAAAGATCTGATTGTCTATAAAGTAAGACTTCTAATTCACAACTTTGTAGTCCAAATTCTGAACCCGTGGATGAAATGTGACATTTCCTTTAATTATCCATGCATAAATCAATACTGATTTCCCTCTCTTACATACTCAGTCAATCATCACCTTGTCTATGTCAGGATCAAGATTGAGATCACACATGAATTAATCTAAACTGTAGCAAATAAAACCAGTGTCCTGCTTAAGACCTGTAGAAATGTAGCTCTTTCTAATCATTCCAAGGAGGAGAACCAAGAACTTAAGAGATTGGGCCCACAGAGATTCCCACAAACTATGTTCACAAAATGGAGATTAGAAACACGTTATATAATTACTAAAGAAATCCACCAATTATTTCATACTTTCTTCTATGTCTAGCAAAGTAGGAGCTAGAAAATAAATGTGTGCATGTATGCATGGAGTTAGGTATGTACAGCATACATATTTGCATAATATGAAGAAAGTGTGATAGATACAGTTGAGCTTTCCCACAAAACAGTGGACATTATGTAGTCAGATTAAAGCATTAGATGTGTACATACGTTTCGAGAGGTTGTTCCAGTAGCCTTACTTGTTTACACACATCATTTTTCTCCTCACTGGCCAACTTCAGGCTAGCCATGATGGCTTCATCATGGTTATGTTGTGCAGAATGAATTTCTTCTACCAGAGCTGCAATATAGTAAATAAGTATATAGTTTAAGATGACTCACAAAAGAAATTTATCTATTTTATAGATGTTTTTAACTTTTCTAAATTAATGGATATTTATTTATCCATGAGAACTAACTATACCATCTTTCATCTGAAGCATTTTCAGACAGACAACCATATTAGTCAGGACCCAATTAAATTTTTCTAAATTAAATGAAGGAATTGCTGAGCCTAATGTAGATCTTTTTAAAGCTTGCTTAAGGGGTGAAAGCATTCAATGAATTATTTTTCCTTTAAGGCGTTGTTTATCAATTTTGGCAGTGTCAAGATGTGTGGATTTCAATTCCCAGAATTCCCTCGCCCAGCCTTGCTAGTTGTCACGATTGAAAAACACTGTTTTAAGGAAATGCTGTATTCTACCAGATGTCAAGACTGATGTAAAGTTGCCATGTAAAAAGAACCATGCTGGATCAGAGCAAAGGCTCATCTACTTGAATAATCTTTTCCCACATGCAGTGCAACTTGAGCATTTTTTAGGGAAAAGTTCTAGTAAAAGTAAGAACATGATGCAAAGTCATTACATTTGGTCTTCACCTTGATTCTATATAACTGCCTGCTTCTGAGGGTAAAGAGGTAAGAAATATAAATTTCATGGTATTCCCCACTCGCTGTGTTTAAAATTAATAAGTAACCATGTTTTTAAAAAACATTTGAAATCTCATGACAGCTTACATGCAAATATCAAGTTCTTGTGAGATTTTTGATGCTCATAAAAATTGTGCATTTTCTATGGTTTACCTATGAAAGGTTTGAGGCAAAATTGCCAAAATGTTTGGTCCATTAGCAAAATTTTACATGATTTGTAGTGAAAAGAAAAGTAATATTGCAAGATTTTCGCTGTTCTGGTATGCAACTATGCTATAAAGACAAGATCACTGAAATCAAAGAACAGTTGTTGTTAATAATAATAATAATAATAATAATAATAATAATAATAATAATAATGCACGAATCCCAGCGACCAGTTAGGTCTCACAGAGTTGGCCTTCTCTGGGTCCTGTCGACTAAACAATGCCATTTGGCGAGACCCAGGGGAAGAGCCTTCTCTGTGGTGGCCCCGACCCTCTGGAACCAACTCCCCCCAGAGATCAGAATTGCCCCCACCCTCCTTGCCTTTCGCAAGCTCCTTAAAACCCACCTTTAAAATTTTTTTAAATATTAGATTTGTTATATGTTGTTTCACTATTGTTGTTAGCTGCCCCGAGTCTGCGGAGAGGGGCGGCATACAAATGAAATGAAATGAAATGAAATGAAATGAATAAATGAATAAATGAATGAATGAATAAATGAATAAATAAATAAATAAATAAATATCCTCCTCCTCCTTCCCGTCCCCCTTCTCCACTTCTTCTTGTCCTCTTCCTCCTCCTCCTCCTGTTTAGCACCATATTATCTAGTATGGGGGTCTATTTCAGATCTAGTCTGAAAATAATAGCTCAGTCTTAAATCATAGCTGATGTAAGTCTTGTCCAAAGGATTCTAGAGTAGCGGTCACCAACCGGTGGTCCGTGAACCACTGGTGGTCCATGAGAAAATGTTGGTGGTCCACAGAAAAATTATTTGCATTTTTTATATTGCACTAAATCTGGTGTCCTCAAACGACGGCCCCTGGGCCAGATACATGAAATGAATGTTTGTGTTGCTGCAGAGGGGATCCCCCTTTTTGCACGGATTAGAGGGGGCAGAAATTCTGATTTGGGGTCTGCTTCAGCCTCCTGGTGTAGGGCTTTGGGCAAAGGCTAGAGGGAAGTGCCAATAGTGGTGAAGAGCCAGAGGGCCTTGTTCCAGTGTGACTGTACCATGGCCTGGAACTGGCTGACCATCTAAGCCCTCTGAGCCTCCAGGCACGAGTACCTGGCCTTCCCTTCCCACAGGACTTCTCTCTGCTTGGAAAGCCTATGCTCATAGTCCTCCAGTGAGGTGTTTCTGCTAAGCCTCTTCTTGGTCAGATCAATTTGAACTGAGCCAGCTGTTTTGCCAACTCTTTCTTGTGATGGCTTCTTAGCTCCAACAACTGTTCCCTGTTAGGGCCGTAATGAGCCCAGGAGGGGAGGCGAGGAGTGACTGCCAGGGGAGGAGTGAGTATAGGATGTCGAGGCGCCCCTTGACGTGAGTGGCCCGCCATGCCCACCCAGCCATGCCCACCCAGTCAGTCGTTAGGCAGGTCATATTAGTGGTCTGTAGGATTTAGAATTATGAATTCAGTTCTCCTTGAGGTCCTTGCTCTAGAGCACAATGAAGAATGAAAGCACAATAAATATAATTTAAAAGTTTAAAAAACCCAATCATAATATAGCAGGTTATAGATAATGCCACTGTTGAAAAATTTATTACAATTTTGGAGAAAACTATATTATAATACACACAACTTATGTTTTGAGCAACTAACATTTGAAGCTGCTTCTGCAAAAGACATTAAAATAGTTAGTCTTTTATGAGACTTATACCCTAATTTTCTCTTGTACAGCTCAAAGTGGCATATAGCAAAATGTTAATCATATAAATTAGTGGATACTATTCTATTTTAAATTGGATCAATGGACAAACTGCTGTGTGAAGGGAGGGGAAAATAATCACACTGATAAAAGAAAAAAAACACACACCAAAACCCTGGGTAATCCATTTGACTTTAGCGGAACAATGGGCAAAGATTTTCAGGTCTATTGCATCAAAGTCACCTTTGCTACTTCCTGGAACACCTAGGTTTATCTTGGCAAAGTATTTCAACCAAGCCAAGTTCGTTTAAGTATTTTTTTTAAAATGACATTTTAGTTGAAATATGAAGCTTTTTGAAATATTCAATGTCATGTGGAGGGAATAAGGTATCAGTCGCATTGCCAAAGCCAGAAGTCTATTATTTTCAGTGAAAGTTGGCATAAAAGTATACCCAACAAATCAATTGTATTTTAAGGAGACTGAAAAAAAACTCCATATTTTTATTAGTAAAGTAAATCTAGCTTATCTTACTGTAGTAGCAGTCCGTCAAAATTTGAGTATCATACCAAGCCAAACATCTGGATTACAAAATGGCTTTTTTCTGAAAGACAATTGTACTAGAGCCATCAAGACTAACAGACTTGTACTTTTAAGATAGATAATAACTGTAAACAGTTAAGGTACATAGCTATTTCAAAGTTCACTTAGAAAATCAACATAGCATTTTAGTTAGAATTTGCTCATTAAATACCCATAACAGTAATGCAAATTATACGAGAGCGAATAAAGCAAATACGTATATTTCTTTGTTTTATTAAATGTAAAATCTACTGCATAGGCTGTGTTGTATAAACTTTTCTCTTTAACTATTAAAAGGAAGTCTTTACAAAAGTCATTAGAGATCCTCATTCTTTGACTTGTATAAATTTCAATATTTGTTCAGTAAAGGTTCACAGCAGTTAAATTACATTAACAAATATTATTAGCGACTATGTAAGCCAACTAAGTAAAATACTTATATTGCAGGTAAAACAAATCATTGGATGTTTACGATAATATTTGGACATGTCCACTTTTAAACAAGCTTATCAAATATTCTGTAATTCTAAACCAAATTACAGAAACTCAGAGTAGATCTTTCTACCCCACCCCCATGCTCAAATTTGTTTAGTAAGCTAATTGTTTTCTAATATGAGATAAAGCAAATATGAAGAAGCTGAATCATTTGCAGTATAAGTTTACTGAGTCAAAGCAGTGTACATATTTTCTCAGCTAAACCCAGTTCTGTTGGCAAACCTTTTGGCCACACTTTCAGGCTACCTTTAAAATACAGTAGTAGCAAGAGAGGGTGTTAGAAATCATTCTAGTATAAACATTGGTTCACGATTCTCCAAACAACAGAAACTTGAAGGGGTGGTGGATGAGGCAAAGAGAGAGGGCATCTATGTCTGTTTGCTGATTTCTTAGAGGTCATCTGTGTAAATATAGAAACTGAATAGTGAATGCTGGAAAGAAGGAATAGTTAGGAGTTTTAGATAGTGTACTGCAAACCTCAAATGACATGAAGAGTGGGTGGGGGTAATAGAGCTTTAACCGTTTAGAAAACAGATAAGATTTCTAAATAAACCGAGATAATTAAGATATTGTTCTACATTTTCAATTGTTCTGTAATGTGCAATTCTAAAATAATCTTTTGTCGTAGATACTTTGCCTATATGCTGAAGCCCTGCTTTGCATTTTTCTGGAATAAAAAGACAGCATATCACCCCTCAAGGAGTTTTTATATATTCAGAAATTTTCCATTCTCTCCATAATTATTCCTTAGTTTGCATATTTCATGAGATTTTAGCTGCACTATTTCTTACAGGTATTTTCGGTTAAGTGAAAAATAAATCTGCCATAGCATGCAGATTGTCATAAGAATTTTGTGATTTTGGAGTTCGTATTTAAGATTAGGGACTGTTGAACTCTGTGTGACCCAGGCTTTTGCTCAGAGCTGGTTAAGGACTGATCACAAGACTTTTAATGGCTTCGCACAGCTATCTTTCCCCACAAGAGTCAATATGAAGGACTACTGAGCTACTTTTTATTTTCAGGCTATCCCTAGTAAAGATAAAACACTCCTAATCTGAAAAAATATTTTCAAGGACAAACTATAGAGAGTTAATATGTAAACGACCTGAAACTGAACAAATAACATTTCTAATTTTGTCTCCGTTTCAAATAAATAGGGAAGAGTGCAATATAAAGCTTATTTGAAATTAAATTATATGAATCACAGATTCCTATAATTTTTTAAAAAGAAAATTGAGGGGGAAAATGGGTTTTGCTCATTAAAAAAATTGATTTTTCTACAGGTTTAAGCAAATGTCTCCAATTCAAAAGAGTGAAAGGTGTCTTTATGGAAGTGTTGCTAGAATATACAGCAGCATTTATTTGCTTATATATAAAATGATCAACTTGCATATGTCATCATTAGCAAAATGCTGGCAAACCTGAAAAATCATCTAGGATTCGCATTGGGATCTTACGAAATAACCAAACGTGAGTAGTTTCCAGACATAACCATTTGATAAAACACCAGATTTTTATTTTTATTTATTTATTTTTATTTACTTATTTGTCCAATACACAAATACATAGGAAGAAAAATAGACATGTAGTAATATATATAAGGGTAAAGTGAACTTAGAGGAGAGGATATATGAAAGAAAGAAAATATATATGATAAGTGAGAGAAAGGAAAGACAATTGGACAGGGGACGAAAGGCACACCAGTGCACTTATGTACGCCCCTTAATTGATTGATGTTAATTAAATCACCAAAACATAGAAATCTTACAGGGAAAAAAAAGAATGAAACAGAATTAGAACAATTTTAAGAAGACAAAACCAGATATTACATACTGCAAATCATTTACATTTTAAAGTGACTCAGTAGATAAAGCTACGTGCATTAACACTGCTAGAAATACCAACACATTTATTGCCTTGTATATATTTAGTTTGAGGCATTTAATTGATCCTACTTTTATACCCAAACTGTTTAGCAATACCTGTAAAAGTAAATGAAAAGGCTTTGCACTCTGGTGTTTTCCTGTTTACTTAGATCCTCAGAGGGAAAATGAAAGAGAAGGCATGCAAATAAGAATGTATACATTTCCTTCCACTGTATTTACATTTCTGATTTCCTTGCTAAAACCAGTTGCCTTGCAACCCTAAACTTACTGCGTCTTTTAAAGTACACATTTTAGTAGACATGACTTGAAAGCTTATGTGCTGCCACTTATCAAAAGTAGTCAAAGACAAAAGTCATCCACATACACACCCATAAAAACATCTGCAACTAAACTCAATTGATATTCTACTTGAGTTGTACATAAACAAATAGCTCTTAAAAGGATGGTTTCTCAGTGGATACCTGGATTTGTTTTTCTTTCTTTTTACTGATAGGGAAGGTTGACATACAACACTTACTACTAAAATACTAGTCTCAGTTATTCCTACAGTTAAAAACAAAACAATAGCAATAACCAATATCTGTGGAGGTGGGAGTGTGTAGGAGAAACTAGAGAGCTATATTAGCAATCACTCCATACAGTCAAAATGCACTATTCAAACTGTGTGAATGTCTGTTATTCTACAAAGACATTCACATTTTAGGATAACCTTATTTTCAAATAAGGTTTAAGAAGAAATAATTTTTCTCATCCCCTATACTAGTTTTGGAAAAGTGCATTTCTTTCCTATATACTGGTGCATTACGTTCTACAACTTTAGAGAAAAATTCTCTCCTCCTTAAAGTCCATTAGGTAAACTCCAACTGATTTTAGTGAAATGAGACAGGACCTATAGCTTATTAAAGGTCTTGGGATTTGTCAAGACACATATAATGAAAGATTTAGGAAATTTATTTGCATAATACAACAAACCTACAATAAAAATAGGCTTGGGTGTATTCTGCATGTAGAAAAATGAATTTAGGGTAGAATTATATGGAAAAAACCTGTATATTACATACTTCAAAAATAAAATGTCATAGATATTTAGATTTACAAACACCAGGGTTGGGAACTATTGTGAACTTTTGGCTAAAGCCCAATATTGGCCTTATTTCAGTTTAATTGGAAGAGGATCTTAAATTCATCTTCTCCATGAGGTATTGGGAACCTGGATTTCTCTTTGTAGCAAAGGTTAATAAGAAATGTGTCTGCAAAAGTCAAACAGCATTAAATATCAAAAACTGATTATTATTCTGCGGCAGTTGTTCTGTCATTCATAATCTCTCCATGCTTCACCCTTCCACAGCTAATCTTTAATGGATGACATGCAAGAAGGAAAAATAAATGGCATCTAAAAAGAAATACCGAAGTGAGCTAAAAATATAGTTTTCTCTTCAGTGGAGACAAAAGGAAAAAGGAAATATCCATGATAAAAGAACTTTAGGACTATTTGTTTTTTGTTTTGAATGGACCAAGCACAAACCTATTATTTACTGCAATAAAATTGTTTCAATTTGATCCAAAAATATTTAAAAAACCAAACAATTTGTCCTGTTTCAAAGTTTTAATGCTTTAGTTGAAGGACTGAAAAGAAGAATGGCAGAGTGATGTTAGAAATTTTGAATGGGACTGTAAGGAAGCATATCAAAGCGCAGATGTGACTCTGCACCTCTGCCAAGATAAATCTGAAAATTCTTTCTATATTTAGACCAATACTACCTTACAGGAAATATCTAAGGCCCCAAAAAGGTCACAGTGGCCCAGTCTGATAAATAACAATGTAAGATATTTAGATTTGCGTTTATTTAAATAAATGAAATATAACCACTGTGTAGTTTTAAAATAATAAACTGCTTCAACATTACAGCTTTTGTACAGTTTTAAAAGTTTCTCAGAATTTCATCTCATGTAAAATAGTGGTATTATTAATAAATAGAAATTTAGCTTAGAATCTATTTGTCTATATTTTGAATTTGAGATAGCTTTGTTTCAGTTCTAAGATCCAGCCACCAAACTTTCTGCTCTTCAAGAATATAAGGCAAATTTATATTTGTTTCACAGTTTCTTCTATTTATTATCATTTAAGATTATAGACTGATATTGTGTTGCATATGCTTATAATGATGATAACAACAGAAGGGTCTTAGCGAGATGAAACAATATCCCCGCATACAGAGGGGATGGAGCAGAGTTTTGAAATATTGCTGATTATTATTCTCCAAATAGTAATTTCTGTTTCAAACAGTAGCAATAGTCAGACTCTTAAATTAGCTGATATCTTTTCTCAGTACAGCGTGGCCAAGTGCCAAGGACTTTAATGAAACAACAAATATTAACTAACTGACTGGCAGTGTTTATCTGGAACGCCCTGGTCTGTTATTGCAAGTGTGGAACAAGTTAAAAAGAATTGTAAAGTGGCTTCTAAGATTTACTGAAGCGGTGTACAGTTATTGCCGAAGAGACGGAGTAATGACACGGACACAAGAGCTGGATTTAAACTTGGGTCATTTTTATTAATTAATAATTTGCATAATTTATTTAATTAAATTAGCATAAATTAGCATAAATTAGCATAAATCAACATGCTTAACTATGACCCAAACAGTGGACCTGCAGGGTCAAACAAATACTTCCGGGGCGGAAATGACGTAGCAAATCAACATTCCTGGGCAACTATGGGCGTAGCTCGATGCTAGTCCAGGTGAGGGACCTCTCCCTCACCTGAGACCCTGCCATGCTCTCGCATGAGGGGAGTCCCGCCGGCGCACCCCTACCCGGGGACTTCAATGTGCGGGACCCAAAGACAGGTTCCCCCCAACTGCTCAGGTAGCACCCCACCATGAGCTTGGAGAGAACCTGTCAATCATCCCCAAAGATGCCCAAGGGAGAACGCACAGTTGCTAACCACCACCCAGATTTCCGCCCCTAACCTGCCTACCCAAATGACCAAAGGTAAGCCAATCAACCTATTAAATGCAAGCACCCCCTAACCACACATCCATCTCCCCAGTGTGGAATGGGCAAAAAAACGGCCATGCCTAATGGGCAAAGCCGCAAAAAATTCCCATTCGGCCCCCCTAGGGGCGACCCAATAGTAGCACACTGCAAAATAGTGGAGGGCGGGCGGGTGTCTGCTCCAGCTGCCGGTCCCAGCGAAAAGGCTTGGCCCAGGGCCTGCAGGCCCTTAAATAGGGCCTCCAAGCCCCGCCCCTGACCGGCAGCAACGTCAGGCCTCGTGGGCCTGATTTTCGGCCGAAATCTCATCTCGCGAGATTTCGGCCGAAAAACAAGATGGCGGCCGCCATGAGGGAGTCCGGTGTCTGCCCGGTCCCTCCGGCAAAGGCTGCCAGCCGGTAAGTCGACCGGCGCTATTTTATTGAGGAGGTCTGCAAAAAATAACTCAGCAAATCCTGGTCATTCGGACCCCATGGGGCTCTTCAGATGCACACAGTTTGTGTCTCTTTTGCCTCTGTTACATCCAGTAAGAGCTGCCCAATAAAGCCCATAAAAGGAAATGGGATATCTCTGTGTCATTGGGCCTTTATAACTCTGTTCTTTCTAGTGCTGTCAACTTTTTGACCCTTTCATAAAAATAGACGCAGAAAGTCTTACTGGCTACTCAGTGTAAACGTCTGTAGCGTACACATTGCTGAAAGAATGAAAGCAGGCATGTTAGCAAAGAGCAGAGATGTCAGAAGCAGGTGAGCGAGGAACAATAGAGATGGAACTAATGGAAAGCAAGCAGGAGCAGAGTGATGGAGCTGCTGAGAGACAAGAGGCTGGAGATACAGGGAGGACTGTGAACAATGGCATCGAGAAAAAACAACAACTCCCAGGCAGACAAGGACAGAATAGCAGTCAGGTTTCATGGGGCCAGTACCAGCATAAAAACAAAGACCACAGGGGACCGCTCAAAATGAAAAAAAAAAAATTGATGCAAAAGGAGGGAGGCAACATTATCTCCAAATACTGTTCTTCAGAGAAGAATTGTCTAGCTAACTTTTGTTCCTGGGATGATTCTGAGCATGCTAGGCTCTCTCTGACTAGGAGCAACCTTTCTAGCTGTGTACCTGCAGGTGATGTTTGGCTGCAATCATCATTCCTGAGGCTGCCTTAGAAATAGAAACGGGCCATAACAAAATGGAAGGCATCGATAGTGCGATCAAATTAACCTTTGATGATGTCTGCAAACCGTCACACTGCAATAGCAAACCTTCATTTTTACCCATGGTTTCCTCCCAAATTGAGTTTAAATTAAGGAAAGATATGATGTCGTGTACAAGGGGTTTGTGTAGAGGCAATGAAGGTTTAGCCTTTAACTCAGTGTTTCCCAACACTGGCAACTTAAAGATTCAACTCCCAGAATTCCCCAGCCAGCAAGTTGCTAAGGTTGAGAAACACTGCTTTTAATTTAGCCATTTAAAGTCTGTAAGGAAAGGGGGGGGGAGCTAGTGCTTAATGAAAATAATAAAAGGACAGTAATCCAAGTATAGCAATGGACACTTTGAATTTATTTTAGCGGATTCCAAAATATTTATTTACTTACTTGCTTACTTACTTATTTATTTATCTATGTTTCTATGTATAGTCTGGAGGACAGAAGGAAAAGGGGGGACATGATCGAAACATTTAAATATGTTAAAGGGTTAAATAATGTTCAGGAGGGAAGTGTTTTTAATAGGAAAGTGAACACAAGAACAAGGGGACACAATCTGAAGTTAGTTGGGGGAAAGATCAAAAGCAACATGAGAAAATATTATTTTACTGAAAGAGTAGTAGATGCTTGGAACAAACTTCCAGCAGACGTGGTTGGTAAATCCACAGTAACTGAATTTAAACACGCCTGGGATAAACATACATCTATTGTAAGATAAAATACAGGGCAGACTAGATGGACCATGAGGTCTTTTTCTGCCATCAGTCTTCTATGTTTCTATGTTTATTTAATTTGATTTATATGCTGCCCCTCTCCGAGGACTCGGGGCAGCTTACAATATATATACTAGTTATACCAGTAATGATGATGACTGCTTCACCCATTCATCTGTTTTCAATTATCTGTTTTAATAAATGCATCTCCAATGCTGTTTCTGCCCCACTACTGAAGAAATATATGCATTTTTTTTTCTTCATAAGCCTTACAGATTTTTTCTCTACTTGCTTTCCCCATGTTTGTATTTTTATGATTTGAATCTTCTTCTTCAATCCTAAATAATAGTAAGTTCACTTCCCACCTTAGATATATTGCTTTTTCTTCAACCACAGTTAAGCTGGGAAAGGGTATAAAGCCGGTTACCTCTAAAAATCCAACACTACGTAAGAAGGAACAGCACCCTCTAGTGGCCAGAAAACGGAGACTGTTAAGAGAACTGGCTAGAGTCAATCAAGTCGGAGCAATTCTAAAAAGGCAGAAAGCAGACAAAGATGCCCAACCCCAAAGTCAAATTTCACATAAAGGCATAAGTATACCAATATAATAATTTTGAGCCAGTTTTTAAAATAAGACAGTGCTCTTTAATTATTCCACCTTTAAGTCATTTTTGTCATTATTTCCGCAAGGAAATAAATACATTTGAAATAAATAAATTCCTTCCTTCTTAAAGCTGCCGGATTACGGGCTGCTTGGATAATGTGTGAACACCAGTCCTGTGTCCAAGCATCTCATTCTGTTCACTGCCTTTCCTCTGAGCTTGGGATCTGTGCCTATTTACTCTGTATGATAACTACAGATGGGCAACCATATTAGGAGGATGTTTTCCTATTGCTTTGCTGTTTTTATTTTTCCATCTGCTCCCTTATACTCTTTCCTCCTCCTAACCTCTTCTCAAACATCAGCATCCATCTAACAAAAGATATAAGCATATGCTCTGCAGAGCTGAGTACAAACAGAAAATGTTAACTTTCTACTGCAGGCAAGCCATTTCTGAATTTCAGGTGCAACCTGTTTCATCAGTGACATTAGGTAAAAATCTAATTTCATTTCTTCATACCTCTGACAGCTTCTACAATAGTTTGCTTTCTTTCTCCTGTCAATTTTTATTACCAATGTCTTTCCAGCATGGAAACTTTATTATTCTTTGACATTTTCCCCAAAGTCTGTGTGCATTTTATTATAACATTATCTTGTGATGTTGTCAGAGTCTTAAATGCAGTGTACCTTAACTTCTCTGCATATATCATCTAGTTGAAACTTGGTCTATTTTCACCATGTGTAAAGAACAATAGCTAGCAAAGTAAGAGAATATCTCAATGATATTTGATAGATTTTTTTAAAAAAAGAAAAATTAGATAAAATTCTTTGGATCCAGACACTTATATTAAAATCACTTTTGAGACTTTGTGTGTGACAGAGAATGAATATAAAATTTCAGCAAAGAAACAAAAGAAAGCTGGAAAAGCAATTCCTATTGGGCTGAGCAATGGTCTAGATTTGATTTCCAAAACATATTTTACTTTTTCTGAACTAGCACCTTTCATTAATGTTTGTATGTTGCTCTGAATGCGGGATACCTTAAAACAGTCATATCTTTCCCACACAATATACAGTTGCTTTAAAATATGCAAACTGACATTATAGGTCTATTATCATGAGCTCCAAAGTACTTTATGAGATTGCGCCTGAAACCTTGCACTAATAAGTCCTAACAAACAATTCCAATTCTGTGCATGAACTCAGCCTGTTGAATCAAAGCATGTGGATTTCTATGGATTCACTGACAAAGAAAGAATACAAACTAAAAAATTTCATCATGAAAGTTATTTGTGGCATTAATTCAAACAGTTCATGGTAATGATTATGTATAATATGTGATATATATATCTATATCATATATATCTATATCTATATCTATATCTATCTATCTATCTATCTATCTATCTATCTATCTATCTATCTATCTATCTATCTGTATGTATCAAATGTTTTTAGCTGAAATTTTAAAATTAAGGGAGACTAGGATGGTACCATTTCGGCCTTGTTCAATATACCAGGGTGATCCGTGCCCTGTTTTTTTAACATCCTAAGGAACCCAAAAGATAAAATCCGACTAGAACACCAAGGAATCTATGAAATCCCATGCAAAACATGTGCAGCCACATACATTGGACAAACCAATCGAAGAGTGAGCCAATGCATTGCAGAACATGAGAATGCAGTTAAAAAAGAAGAAAAGACTTCCTCCCTTGTCCAGCACATTAAAAAAACAGGGCACGAAATTGACTTTGAAAAAACTAAATTACTTTCCAAAACAGAAAATTTATACAGAAGAATTACCAGAGAAGCCATAGAGATTGAGAAACGCCCCCTATGCATAAATAAAAGGGATGATACGTCCCGCCTACCAGAGATTTGGAAACCAGCCTTAAACAAAAAAAACATATCAGAATAATCACCATATCAATCTTCCAAGTAAGTGTGATTCCACCAACCAATCAAATCACTAAAACATAGTCACCCAATCTATTTGCTACATTCAAACCAAATCTCCACCCCCAACACTATATATAAGGAAGAAATGGCAGTTACAAACATTTCATATTTACAGCAACACGAAGCTTATAACTTCAGCCTGATGATGGTGAATGTGATTTCACTGAAACGTCGCATAGACACTCAAAATATTACACGGGGCAAAACCCGAACTCAGAACAATCTACATATATATATATATATATGTGTGTGTGTGTGTGTTTGTGTGTGCAGATTGTTCTAAGTTCGGGTTTTGCCCCGTGTAATATTTTGAGTGTCTATGCGACGTTTCGGTGAAATCGCACTCACCATCATCAGGCTGAAGTTATAAGCTTCGTGCTGCTGTAAATATATACAGTAGTCCCTCGCTATACCGCGCTTCACCTACTGCGGCTTCACTTCATTGTGGGTTTTCAAGAAATATTAATGAGAAAAATCATTTGCGGATCTTCGCTGGTTCGCGGGTTTCTGAGGAAGTCGATCGGCAGATTTAAACAGCCCGCCGAACTCGATCGGCAGGTTTTTCAAAAAATATATATCTAAAATTGTAAATACTGTATTTAAATACTGTATCTAAAATAAATACTGTGTGGGAAGGGTTTATAAACACTTAAAACAATGAAAACTTACCAAATACTTAAATAAGTACTATCAGTCGATAAATTCCCCATCGCGGATTTCACCTATCGCGGCCAGGTCTGGAACGTAACACCAGTGATAGGTGAGGGACTACTGTATCACATGTTTTTGCATCCGACAGAAAAAACATACATATATAATTGTTCTGAGTTCGGATTTTACCCCATGTAATATTTTGAGTGTCTATGCGACGTTTCAGTGAAATCACATTCACCAACGAAGCTAACAACTTCAGCCTGATGATGGTGAATGTGATTTCACTGAAAGGTCGCGTAGACACTCAAAATATTACACTCAAAATATTACCCGAACTCAGAACAATCTACATACATATACCCGGGAAAATCTATGAAAACATTTATATATATATATATATATATATTCCCCTAATTATTTATATATATATGTATGTATGTATGTATGTGTGTGTGTGTGTGTGTGTATATATATATATATATATATATATATATATATATATATATATATATATATATATATTTTCCCCAAGTTATACAGTGACTAACCTATCTTTATTGGTGTCACTTAAAACACCCTGAAAATCCAGTTGATTTTTTCCAACTGAATAATCTTTTTTTTATTGACCTCCACTTTCCCACCATCCTTAAACAGCTGGTTTTTCATTAATCAAAAATCATATTCCTCCATCTATCAAAATGAGGGTCAAGTCTCCCATAGGGGGGATTATAAGAGTATCTCCAACAAAGATGTGTGGGGGCAACCTCACTCTGAATGAGCTAAAACAATAAATGAGTATTTGAACTGCTGGCTGGAAAGGTAGCGACCGTGGTAATGATTATTTCCCTTGTTTGTACAGGACCTTCCAACAAAACAAATAATGTTTTTGTGATTGGATTGACATGGTGTTAACAATGCATTTAATGCCAAAATCAGTATGAATACAGGTAAAGCTCCCACTAATACCTGCACCAGGATGTTAAAGCCACCTATTTTCTAAGCAACTTTAAACAACCTCATATTAAAAAAAGAAAAAGCTACGCCAGCCCTCCTTTAGTAAATATATCAAATGGGCCCCGTGTTATATAGCAACCAAGTGAAATGCAAGAGCCATATTGCCATCTGTTCAGTGCTTGGCTACAGTACCTGCCGCCTTTTCTGCGATCTTGGCTTCTGCTGCACTCTCTTGTAGCTCTAAGTCCAGTTTTAGTGTCTTCAATTCCTTGTCTTTTTCAGACAGGTTATCCTGAAGCTGGATTGAACAAATATATTGTAAAACATAAATACAAATGTAAAATATAAAAGTACATGGACACATCTTAATTTACAATATATACATATATAGAGATATAGATATATGAGAAAAGGGGTTAAAACTTGTTCCTTATGGGAAACAAGAAAAAAAAAGAAATTTCCATTTTCCCAGAAAACCAATAATTACAGGGGGGGTTTTGCTCAACATCGCTCATTTTGAAAGAATATTTTGTGATAGTCTGCTGAAAAACTAGTTCTTCCAAGTTGAATGGGATGGCGTCTAATACTGCAGTCATAAACGACTGAGTAGGATTTATGAAATTGGAGTAATGCTCATAGAAACATAGAAGTCTGACGGCAGAAAAAGACCTCATGGTCCATCTAGTCTGCCCTTATACTATTTTCTGTATTTTATCTTAGGATGGATATATGTTTATCCCAGGCATGTTTAAATTCAGTTACTGTGGATTTATCTACCACGTCTGCTGGAAGTTTGTTCCAAGGATCTACTACTCTTTCAGTAAAATAATATTTTCTCATGTTGCTTTTGATCTTTCCCCCAACTAACTTCAGATTGTGTCTCCTTGTTCTTGTGTTCACTTTCCTATTAAAAACACTTCCCTCCTGGACCTTATCTAACCCTTTAACATATTTAAATGTCCCCCCCTTTTCCTTCTGTCCTCCAGACTATACAGATTGAGTTCATAAGTCTTTCCTGATACGTTTTATGCTTAAGACCTTCCACCATTCTTGTAGCCCGTCTTTGGACCCGTTCAATTTTGTCAATATCTTTTTGTAGGTGAGGTCTCCAGAACTGAACACAGTATTCCAAATGTGGTCTCACCAGCACTCTATATAGCGGGATCATAATCTCCCTCTTCCTGCTTGTTATACCTCTAGCTATGCAGCCAAGCATTCTACTTGCTTTCCCTACCGCCTCATTTTATACTGCTCATTTTATAACTGAATGAATTCTCTATTGTGGAGTAGTAAGTTCAGAAAAACCATTCGGGGGCTGAAGAGATGGAAGCTAAAAAGAACCACCTTGATAACTGGGCTTTTTCACTCATCTTTTCCCACCAACAATGTTGGTGTCATATCATAAGTTGCCTCAGAAATTCAGACTTTTGAGAAGCCACAGCCGAAGGTCTATGTATCATGTCTTTTTTTACAAAATAATACTGCTGAATCACTGCTATTAAAATTAATAAGCTTAATCTAATGGTTTCAATGGCTTTCTATTCCACCAGACGTGTTGGGACTGCATTTCCCAGCATTCATGTTCAGTATCCCTCCTAAGGACTGTGTTGGTTTTGAATCATGAGGTTTGTAGTCCCATGGTCACTGAAGACCATTACATAGAGAAGTCTGGTCTAAAATAAGAAAGAGTTATAAGCAAAACTGATTAAATGATTTCATAATAAATAAATGCTTAATTTATGTAATAACAAAATTAAATCTGATTTTTCAGCATTGGAACCACAACCATGATTTTCACCCAATTTCTCCAATATTTTTGTTCTTGTTCTCAGGAAACATTCAGGATTTTTCCTATTTCAGGAGATTCTATTGTATTTTACAATGAGACCTTGATAAGACATTTTGATAAGTTCTGCTATTGTATTTGAAAAAGAATACATTGCAAATCTTCATTTTATGAAGAAAATAGATAGAAACATAGAAGACTGATGGCAGAAAAAGACCTCATGGTCCATCTAGTCTGCCCTTATACTATTTCCTGTATTTTATCTTACAATGGATATATGTTTATCCCAGGCATGTTTAAATTCAGTTACTGTGGATTTACCAACCACGTCTGCTGGAAGTTTGTTCCAAGGATCTACTACTCTTTCAGTGAAATAATATTTTCTCACATTGCTT
The DNA here is from genome assembly GCF_031021105.1 of Erythrolamprus reginae. Taxonomy (NCBI): domain Eukaryota; kingdom Metazoa; phylum Chordata; class Lepidosauria; order Squamata; family Dipsadidae; genus Erythrolamprus; species Erythrolamprus reginae. Next base: position 70,713,031 of record NC_091950.1, read on the forward strand.
TTGATCTTTCCTCCAACTAACTTCAGATTGTGTCCCCTTGTTCTTGTGTTCACTTTCCTATTAAAAACACTTCCCTCCTGAACCTTATTTAACCCTTTAAGGTTCAGGAGGGAAGTGTTTTTAATAGGAAAGTGAACACAAGAACAAGGGGACAAAATCTGAAGTTAGTTGGGGGAAAGATCAAAAGCAACGTGAGAAAATATAATTTCACTGAAAGAGTAGTAGATCCTTGGAACAAACTTCCAGATTCCTTTGGTATATCAATCTTCATTTACACCAGTGGTTCTTAACCTTTTCTTTGCATGGACCCCCTTTTAAATAGCTTTTGTGGACACAGACCCCCAAGACTTAATCCAAGATTTAAATCATAACATTTCTTCAAGTGTTCACCTACTCCCTGAGATGACATCACACGCCCCTGGGATACATGAAACACAGGTTAAAAACCACTGATTTGTACGATGGTTTAAGTAATGAATTCCCTTTCAAGAGTTTGCTCAGACTGACTGCATTGCAGTTTAAATATAAAATTCAGCATTGTACAATGGATCTCCTTCCCATCAATGGAGATTAAACAGATCAATACATAATTTCTAAGCTGTCTTTATCTACAATTAAAATTATTCTGAATGTTTAATTATACCACAGCACACCCTGAACAATTTCTATTTTCTCAAATTTCTGTTAAGTCAGAAACACTTGGAAAAAAGATCAAGATCACAGTCATAAGCCCTGCACTAGAACGGATTCATTTACAGAAAATTAACACATCAAGGAAACAAAAGTAATATCCTAAAATCAACAGACCATGAATTATATCATAAATAATCATTCTTCAACAACAACAAATCCTGAACAATGTCAATTAGAATGAAGAATACAGATATCTGTGACTAGATTAATAGGTTGTACCTTTTTATTGTTTGCCCTTAGAACATCCAATTCATTTAAAAGAAATGCAATATTCTTTTCTTTATCTAAGTTAGCAGTCACAGAGTTGACTTTTTCTTCTTCTTTTTCAGCAGAAGTACTGCAGAAAGAAAGGAAAAATGATAAATTCAAAACGATCATCCAATCACTCACAAATGGGCCAAATTCAGGGTAGAGTCATCACTAGAAACATAGAAACATAGAAGACTGACGGCAGAAAAAGACCTCCTGGTCCATCTAGTCTGCCCTTATACTATTTCCTGTATTTTATCTTACAATGGATATATGTTCATCCCAGGCATGTTTAAATTCAGTTACTGTGGATTTACCAACCACGTCTGCTGGAAGTTTGTTCCAAGGATCTACTACTCTTTCAGTGAAATAATATTTTCTCACGTTGCTTTTGATCTTTCCCCCAACTAACTTCAGATTGTGTCCCCTTGTTCTTGTGTTCACTTTCCTATTAAAAACACTTTCCTCCTGAACCTTATTTAACCCTTTAACATATTTCGATCATGTCCTTCTTTCCTCCAGACTATACAGATTGAGTTCATTAAGTCTTTCCTGATACGTTTTATGCTTAAGACCTTCCACCATTACTAGAGCATAGAACACATGGTTTATAATCTAAAGTGAGTCCAGGTTCGTTTATTGACATCTGTCATGAAACGACAGACATCTGTGTTGGATTTTGAAACAGTGTATGTCAGATATTGCCACAAGGTCACATGGTTATCACTGCACCTTAAGATTTGTGTTATGTTTAAAACAGTAAAATGCAAATTGACCTACTTCAATTCTATTTCTTAGAAAGCTCAGTAAAAAGTTTTTTTAAAAAAAACACACCATATCACTTGCTACAGCTATTGAGAGGATGAAATAGAAATAAAAAAGGGATAAACCTGAAAGGCCTTAAGGAAAAGTTAGAATATGCAATATATGATATGAAAATAAAAACCACAGAATTGTTCACGCTCAAGGCCTGGCAGGTATGCTAGGGAACCAGGAAGTAGACAAATGCATTTACTGTGGATTTTCCCAAGGCATTCATAAACAACATATATGTAACAAGTTACAATTTCGTTGCTAACTGTTGTAATAACTTACTAGAAACTGAGCATGTTTGCTTGTAAATGAAAGAAATGTGATACCGCCTAATGTTATCTGAATAGACTTCACTTAGAATTGTATTTTATTTTATTCTTCTTCCTCTTAGCTTCCTCTAAATGAACTCTGGAAGATGGTGTTGTCAAAGATATAGCCCTTGACTCCGATTCAAGATAGTAACATCAGGGGCGTGCCTATTTTTTTTTTTAAAAAAACAACCAATATTACTATATCGTTCTGCCACAATGACATATCCGGGCCGACCTCGACTCCAATTGTAAAACAGAGTCGACTGACAACGAGTCAGTCGAGGTGACTGGGGCACGTACTTGTCCACCTGTCTGGGAAGAGTTTGATCTGGTGACACCTGATGAAGTGGACAAGGCCATTGGAGCTGTGAGTTCCGCCACCTGTTTACTGGATCCGTGTCCCTCCTGGCTGGTTTCGGCCAGCAGGGAGGTGACGCGGAGCTGGGCCCAGGAGATTACCAACGCTTCCTTGGGGAGGGGAGTTTTTCCATCACTCTATAAAGAAGCGCTCGTGCGCCCCCTCCTCAAGAAGCCCTCCCTGGACCCAGCTGTGCTTAACAACTATCGTCCAGTCTCCAACCTTCCCTTTATGGGGAAAGTTGTCGAGAAGGTGGTGGCGCTCCAGCTCCAGCGGTCCTTGGAAGAAGCCGATTATCTAGGTCCCCAGCAGTCGGGTTTCAGGCCCGGTTACAGCACGGAAACCGCTTTGGTCGCATTGATGGATGATCTCTGGCGGGCCCGGGACAGGGGTTTATCCTCTGTCCTGGTGCTCCTTGACCTCTCAGCGGCTTTCGATACCATCGACCATGGTATCCTTCTGCACCGGCTGGAGGGGTTGGGGGTGGGAGGCACTGTTCTCCTACCTCTCTGGCTAGTCGCAGTCGGTGTTAGTGGGGGGTCAGAGGTCGACTCCTAGGTCTCTCCCTTGTGGGGTGCCTCAGGGGTCGGTCCTCTCCCCCCTGCTATTCAATATCTACATGAAACCGCTGGGCGAGATCATCCAAGGACATGGGGTGAGGTATCATCAATATGCGGATGATACCCAGCTTTACATCTCCACCCCATGCCCAGTCAACGAAGCGGTGGAAGTGATGTGCCGGTGCCTGGAGGCTGTTGGTGCCTGGATGGGTGTCAACAGACTCAAGCTCAACCCGGATAAGACGGAGTGGCTGTGGGTTTTGCCTCCCAAGGACAATCCCATCTGTCCGTCCATTACCCTGGGGGGGGAATTATTGACCCCCTCAGAGAGGGTCCGCAACTTGGGCGTCCTCCTCGATCCACAGCTCACATTAGAAAAACATCTCTCAGCTGTGGCGAGGGGGGCGCTTGCCCAGGTTCGCCTGGTGCACCAGTTGCGGCCCTATCTGGACCGGGACTCATTGCTCAGTCACTCATGCCCTCATCACCTCAAGGTTCGACTACTGTAATGCTCTCTACATGGGGCTACCTTTGAAAAGTGTTCGGAAACTTCAGATCGTGTAGAATGCAGCTGCGAGAGCAGTCATGGGCTTACCTAGGTATGCCCATGTTTCACCATCACTCCGCAGTCTGCATTGGTTGCCGATCAGTTTCCGGTCACAATTCAAAGTGTTGGTTATGACCTTTAAAGCCCTTCATGGCATTGGACCAGAATATCTCCGAGACCGCCTCCTGCCGCACGAATCCCAGCGACCGATCAGGTCCCACAGAGTGGGCCTTCTCCGGGTCCCGTCAACTAAACAATGTCGGTTGGCGGGCCCCAGGGAAAGAGCCTTCTCTGTGGCGGCACCGGCCCTCTGGAACCAACTCCCCCCGGAGATTAGAACTGCCCCTACTCTTCCTGCCTTCCGTAAACTCCTTAAAACCCACCTTTGCCGTCAGGCATGGGGGAACTGAAACATCTTCCCCTGGGCATGTTTAATTTATATATGGTATGCTTGTGTGTATGTCTGTTAGTATATGGGGTCTTTTAAATCTTTTAATTTTAAATTTGTTAGATTATTTATGATTTGTTTCCACGTGTTGTGAGCCGCCCTGAGTCTTCGGAGAGGGGCGGCATACAAATCTAAGTAATAAATAAATAAATAAATAAATAATTTTCTTTGATTTCACTATTCAACAGTAGGCAATGACTGTAGTCATTAAAAACCAGGTAGATGTTTCTTAAGGTGCTAAGTCTTTCCTTTTTCTTTTCTGCTTTTCTTTTCTTGATTGTTGGTAACCTAGTCCAGGGGTAGGCAAAGTTAGCTCTTCTATGACATGCGGACTTCAACTCCCAGAATCCCTGAGCTAGCATGATTGGCTCAGGAATTTTGGAAGTTGAAGTCCACCAGTCGTAGAAGAGCCAACTTTGCCTACCTCTGGCCTAGACCATATCCAGTAAGAGGCACACCCAAGCAGGCAAACTCATATAAAGGAAAGTTTGAAACCACTAAAGTAAGTTGCCTCATCAGACAAAGCACCTAAGCATGGTTGATAGAGGTGCCCAGTAACAGGATCAAAGAGTAGATTACATTTCCTGTATAGCAGAGGTCTCCAACCTTGACAACTTTAAGACTTGTGGACTTCAACTCCCAGAATCCCTCAACCAGCAAAGCTGGCTGAGGAATTCTGGGAGTTGAAGTCCAACAAGTCTTAAAGTTTCCAAGGTTGGAGACCTCTGCTGTATAGTACCAAGAAAAATTCATGGATGCTGTCAAGCGCAATTCAGTGATGTCTTTATATTTACCTTTTGGTAAAAAACTTTTCTGGGTTGCTGAAACAGGTCAACTACACCAATTTATTCGCTGGTTAATGGGAGGTTTGTGACTAATCTGAGCTCATCTTGGCAGCCATTTGGTGGTAAGCAAAGCAACACAAGGCTACCATTTCAAAGATGCTCTTCAACCTCCCTAAAAGATTGACTACGTCTTTATTAACATAAAATACGAACATAATTGAAAAAGTATAAGTTTCAGTGCATATATTTTTAAGCTACAATATTATCACTTTAAAAAAAGCTACTGTATTTTTCGGACTATAAGACACACCAGTGTGTAAGACGCACCAAGGTCTCAAAGAGGTAAGTAAGAAAAAAGCATTTCTCCTCCTCGGCCTCTAGGGTACTCTGCAAGTCTCCCAAACCCTTTGCGTGCCCCATTTTTTTGCAAAAACGGACTCATTTTTTGCAAAACATGGGGTACACAGAGGGTTTGGGAAGCTGGCAAAGTGCTTCTGGGGACTGAAGGAAGGCAAAAACATGCAAAGAACGGTCTTCCCCCCAATCCCCAGGATCATTCTGCAGGTCTCGCAAATCCTCTGTGCACCCTATTTTTGCAATAAATGGCCCATTTTTTGCAAAAATGAGACACAGGGGCAGGGCTTCAGAAGGGTTCTATCTGGTGTATAAGACACACCGACATTTCCATCCACTTTTAGGGGACAAAAAGGTGTGTCTTATACTCAGAAAAATACAGTAATTACTGTTTCAAGTTTACTGGCATCCTACTTTTATTACATCAATTTGATTGTACCTATCTGACTAACAATATGTTAAGACATTATACACCCAATTAATACTACAAAACCATATATTGTGCAAAGTTTCCCATCAGAGATGTTTGGGTGTTAAATTTTGAAGAATTATGAAGCATTGTAGATGTTAGTTCTCAAAAAGAAACTGATATATCCACAACTGTGAAACTGCTCTGTTTCTACCTTCTTAAGCGTTTGGGGTTTTTTTAATGTTGAGAGAAAAGATAAAAAAGTAATGTAAAAAACATAGAAGATATTGTGTTCAATCTAGAATGAAAGCTTACCTTATCCTTTCATCATTGTCAGGCACAGCAATATTTTTTAAATGCAAAGTCTTAGCATAGTCTGTTTGAATAGCATTTAAGTTGGTTATGGGTTGATCTGAAGAGTTGACTAGTTCTTTGTTTGTCCAAATGGCTGACTGTCTTCTAGGCCGCAACCTTACTGGAGAACTTGGAAAATTCAGGCAACCAGAAAAAGAGGCATCCTTCTTTTGTTCAGAATTCTGCTCCATATTAAAGGTTCCTATTTGGAAGATAGCAACGTATTATTTTTAATTAAAGATAATACAACAACAATTAAGTACAAAATACAACCTATACCAGTGATGGCAAATCTTTTTTCCCTTGGGTTCCGAAAGCATGTGCGCACACACTATTGCGCCTGCACGAGTGCCCGTAGTACAATTCAATGCCTGGGGAGGGTGAAAATTGCCCCGGAGGCCCTCTGAAGGCCAGAAACGGCCTGTTTCCCAACCTCTGGTGGGCCCAGTTGGCCCATTTTTTCACCCTCCCTGTGTTGTGGTTAACTCTGGCCCAACTGCTGCCCCAAGGAATGTGGAGGTGGAGGTGGGGGAAACATCCACATGCCACAGGCCTCTTTTGCTCCCGACAGAGTCTGCCAGCGAAGTATCCTCTGACGAAGGAAGTAGGGGGTGTGATGGAAGAGGGGGGCTTGGCTGACAGCCCAGGAGGAGATCAATCTTCCTTATCTTCCTTATCTTCTTTGGATTCAGAGGAGGAATGTATGACTGACCCACGCATGCGTAGAGTTATGCATAGGAGAGAACAACTTAAGAAATATTACAGGAGATAAGAGAGGCCACCTGTGTTTGCGTGAGGCTCCAGTAATTAGAGCTGCTGATAAAAGAGCAACGTGCTAGTTTGGCCATTGTGGATTATCTGATTGTAGTTTCGTCAAGACCGTGGATTGTTGTTTCCTCTTTGTATTCAAGACTGCATGTGGAATTCCTGGACTCTGGATTATACTTTATTGTGAGTGTTTATCACTGTTTGGAGAACATTAGTGGACTCAATTTCCCAGTTACTGGGTTAGAAACTGGTTTGCATTTAAACTGTGCATTGTTTGTACAAGAAATCCCTTTGAAGTTTAAAAGGGAGTTTTTTCTTCTCTTCTGTTGATAAAGATTTGCATTGATTTGCATTCAATAGTGTGTGTGTGTCTGCTTGGACTAATTACCCTGTAATTACGGGCGGTTGGCACAGAACACACTGAAGCCTGGGGAGGGCAAAAATGCTCACCCAGATCCTCCATGCGAGCCGAAAATAAGCTGGCGCACATGCACATACATGCTGGAGCTGAGCTAAGACAATGGCTCACGGGCCAGCAAATATGGCGCTATACAATGCCTCTGATTAAAAAATAAAAAGTATAAGCAAGATCATTTTAATAATTTAATTTAATTTATTTGCATGCCGACCCTCTCTATAGACTCGGAGCGGCTCACAACAAAATAACACAGTATAACAAATCTAATATTAAAAAACATTTAAAACTCCAACATTAAAACCATGCAACACAATCATTCCATGCATAAACTATATATGCCTGGAGGTTTCTTAGTTCTTTAATTTTTTTTAAAAAAAGTAATTCTGATTCAGAAGAAAAATCCTGCATCTATGCAACCAAACTGCAGAGAAAAGGAACTTTAGAAGAGTCTTTCCCAAACAATTCCCATAATCCACTAATAAATTTGGGCATCTTGATAGAGATTGTGTGAAATGTGGTTTGACCAGAATCTGGTTGTGAATGCCCGTTTTAGCAGCCATGTGCCAAAGCTAATTCGTGTTCAGCTTCTGGTCAACTGCACTCTCTTTTCTTTTCACACATCTTATTACAAAACACACATATTCAGACTTTTAGCCTGCCGACTTTTATTTCCATTTCCTAAGGGAAGAACTTTGCATGTTTCCCTTCAATTTTATTCAGTTATTTTCATCCCATGTCTCTGACCTATAAGATAGCTTTTAATGTCTCTTCCCTCTTTTAGGTTATGAGATACCATGACCCATTTTGTATTATCAGCAGATTTAAATATGGGAAATATTTAAATTCCCTTGTTTCTTTTCCAGGGTTTAGAACAATTCCACGCTATCTTTTACATGAAGTACATTCTGACATACCGAAATAATCAGAATTTCTTGCACTTTTTTCTTCTGGTTAAACATACCAATACATCCAACCATTTCTATTATTAACCATGCAGTGTCCTTCTGGATCTCTTGTCATTTTGATTGCTCTCCATTGATCAGTTTATCAATGCGCTTCCTAAAAGGTGGAACTAGATGCAATAATCTTACACTGATTGAATCAGAATAGAAAATAATGTAATTTCCTTAACCTTGGTACTTTGTTTTTCTAATTAAAAAAAACTAGGATGCTTTTTTTGGCAGATGCCGCACCCTATTGGCTCATGTGCATCATATGATTCACCAAAATATTCAGATTCCAATCACGGTGTTGATTGTTCAGTGTGTTCCTCTTTACATTCATCTTTTTGGTTTTTTCCTACTGAAATGTATGTCTGCATATCTCTGTGAAAATTCATCTTGATGGGATTTGCCCCATATCCCATCTTTCCAAGAAGTTGTTGAATCTTGACACTGTCCTCAAAGTACTAGCCATTAATTTGTGGCCCTATTTCACATCGTGCCAGGATATATCGAGTAATAACCCCCCCCCCCCAAAAAAAAAAGAATATAGACACCTAGGAGAAATCTGCTGAGGATCTGCTTTGCTTTTGTTACCTGTTTATGCCTGGTGCTTTGTTTTAATTGTTTTAATTCCATTGCATTGGAATTAAATCTGAACTCCAAATACGAACTGCATAATCAAATTATCACAGATAATCCCCACTCGGTTAAAGACCTCGGTATACTAACAACCAGTGTTCCCTCTAATTTTTTTAGGGGGTGGGCGGAAAAGTATAGTGTCTGAGTGGCAGTCCCTTCAGGACTGGGCGGCACAGAAATAATAAACAAACAAACAAACAAACAAACAAACAAACAAAAAACCCACCCTGTTTTGCCTCAGAGAATTTCAAAATAAAATACTGTACTGTGTGTCTATAACAGTGAGCTCATAATAGGGCAACTCTATCAATATCAAAATGCCACTTAAATAGTTGAGCTAGTTTCAAACTAGATTTTGATTTTCTTTCTCTCTTCCTTACTCCCATTCTTTTCCTTCCTCTCTTTTTTCTATCTGTTTCTCTCTCTTCCTCTCTTCCTCTCTCTCTCCTTCCCTCTCACTCTTTCCTTCTCGGCTTCTGGGCAGGTTTGGAAAACTCTGAGTTGATGATGATTTTTAAGTGAGCGATTGCTCACTGCTCAGCTTAGAGGGAACTATGCTAACAACAAAAGATTTAAGTGCCAAAGCCCACTGCAACAACATAGCCAAGAAGGCTTCAAGAGTTGTAAACCTAATCCTACGTAGCTTCTGCTCTAGCAATCTCACACTACTTACCAGAGCTTACAAAACTTTTGCCAGACCCATCCTCGAATAAAAGCTCATCCATTTGGAACCCATATTGCATCTCAGACATCAACACCCTTGAAAATGTCCAAAGATACTTCACCAGAAGAGCCCTTCACTCCTCCACTTGAAACAGAATACCCTACGAGACTAAACTTTCAATCCTGGGCTTAGAAAGCCTAGAACTAAGACGCCTTAAACAAGATCTAAGTATTGCCCACAAGATCATATGATGCAAGGTTTTGCCTGTTGGCGACTACTTCAGCTTCAACCACAACAACATAAGAGCGCACAACAGATTTAAATTTAATATTAACCGCTCCAAACTTGACTGTAAAAAATATGACTTCAGTAACCGAGTTGTTGAAGCGTGGAACTCATTACCAGACTCCATAGTGTCATTCCCAAACCCCCAACAATTTGCCCTTAGATTATCTATGGTTGGCCTATCCAGATTCCTAAGAGGTCAGTAAGGGGCGAGTACAAGTGCACTAGAGTGCCTTCCGTCCCCTGTCCTATTGTTCTCCTATACCTTTCTTCTATTCCTATATCTATTCTTCTATTCTTTCATTGATATGTTCTATTACTATATCTTCTTTTCTATTTTTTAGATATATTTTACTATCAGTATCTCCTCTATAACCTTCATCATGTATTTTACTGTGTGTGTGTGTGTGTGTATGTATGTATATATACACTGCTGTGCAGGCAATTGCTGAGCCATCAAACCACACCCAGCCACCAGTATTTATAGAAGGAAGGCAGCTTAGGTCTCGCTGTATTCGCCTCAGAACAAGGACAGAAACACCAGCCTGAAGATGATGAGTGGGACCTCATCGAAACGTCGCCAGAAATTTCCAAATCCTACACGGGAAGAAACCCGAATATACCAAGACCGTCATACCTGTACTCGTGAAAATCTACGAAATATATATATATATATCTCCACTAAAACCCTCATTGTGTATTGGACAAAATAAATAAATAAATGTCATTTTCAACCCTATATGTATTTGTATGTGTGTGTGTGAAGCATGTTTATGCTGATAATGAAAAGGAAGGGAAAGTAGTATAGATTTATTTCATAATCTTACCAGGATTTGAACCTGCAGTCTGCCTTGTAAGGCAGTGGCTTTAACCTCTAGACTAAAGGCTCTCCTCCTCTCAGTTTGTACCATGGAAGAGTTATTTATTTATTAGATTTCTATGCTGCCCTTCTTGAGTCGACTGTTTTTCCTGTTGAATCACCCAGGTATACTCAAATATGGGAGGAGTATACTGCTTCCTTTTTCACTCTCGGCCCCTTTAGGAGCCGTATCCAAGGCAGTTAAACTTTTTTTTTCATAGCTGACAAACTATAATCTATATGTGTAGCTTATTTTTGCTGATAATGAAAATATATCTGAAAAATATATATGGAAAATGAATACTATTAAATAATAAATACTGGTAATTTGATATCCTTTATATCTTTAACACACCTGGACATTTGACACTAATATTTTTAACCTACTTATATATTTTATGACAGTAGGGTTCCAATATCTAAGGCGCTGACACAAAGAAGAGGGTGTCAAAGCACCTGAAGGCAGGACAAGCACCTGAAGTTACTTCCAAAGCACCTGGGGGCAGGACAAGAAGCAACAGATGGAAACTAATTCAAGATAGAAGCAACCTAGAACTAAGGAGAATTTTTCTGACAGTTAGATTCCAATTAATAAGTGGAACTTGTGGGTGCTCCAACATTAAATATGGTTATGAAGAGATTGGACGACGATTTGTTTGAAATGGCATAGAGCAGTGATGGCGAATGTATGGCACGGGTGCCACAGGGGACACACGGAGTCATATCTGTGGTCACATGAGGCATTGCCCTATGTCAGCTCCAGCTGATTTTCATCTATCTATCTATCTATCTATCTATCTATCTATCTATCTATCTATCTATCTATCTATCTATCTATCTATCTATCTATCTATCTATTTGATTTTTATGCCGCTTTACAGAGCCAGCATTTTGTTCCCACAATCTGGGTCCTCATTTTTGGCCGTTTTTCGCTGTCTCCAGGCTTTCCTGAAATCTGAGGACAGCGAAAAATATTCCAATTCAGGAAACTTTCCTTACCCTGGGGAGAGCGAAAAACAGCCTAATGAACCTACTGGAAATCTGGATGCTTCAGTGAGACCTGTGTTCATGCGCAAGAGGCAACGTGGGGGTTGTGCACCTATGTGTGTGGGCTGTGGGTATGTGTGCACATGTGCAGGGGGGCATTGCATTATGAATGTGGGCAGTGATGGTAAACCTTTTTTCCCCCTCGGGTGCCAAAAGAGTGTGCGCCAGCTATCGTGCATGCGTGAGTGCCCACACCCATAATTCAATGCCTGTGGAGGGCAAAAACAGCTTCCCCCACCACCCGGATGTCGCGATAGTGAAAATGATTAAAGTCCGTTTGAACTTTAATTACCGTGGAGGAAGCTTTTTAGTCATTTGTTCAAAACAAGATTTCTTTTATTATAAAAGTAGAAAATAAAACATGTCTCGGTGGACAACATAACAAATAAGTCTTACATAATGGTGGATAGAAAGAATGGAGTTTTTAGGATGAAGAAGGAAGTAGTGTTAGATGTGGCAGGATATTACATCATAATAGGAGGAACTTAATAAAGCACACACAGTTAACTCTTTAATTACTAAATGTCTCTGGGGCTGGCAATATTCAGCGTGACACCGGAGGCCCTCTGAAGCTGGGAATGGCCTGTTTCCCAACTTCTGGTGGGTCCAATAGGCTCGTGTTTCGCCTTCCCCAGGCTCCAAAAGCTTCCCTGGACTTGGGGGAAAGTAAAAACACCCTCCCCCATCCTCCCAGAGGCTCTCTGGAAGCCAAAAGAGCCATCCCAGAATCTCTGTATGAGCCAAAAAATCAGCTGGCCGGCACACACATGCACATTGGAGGTGTGCTAGGGGCAACAGCTCATGTGCAAGAAGATATGGCTCCGCATGCTACCTGTGGCACCCGTGCCATAGATTCGCCATCACTGGGTGTGGGTATACATGGGCACACTATCGTGCACCTGCACACCCTTTTGTCACCAGAGACAAAAAAGGTTCTCCATCACTGATATAGTTTTCTTCATGAAGACCCCAAGGTCCCTCTCAACTGTTATTGTTATTATTGTAATAATAATAATAATAATAATAATAATAATAATAATAATATTCCCTTTCTACAGTATTGTGAACCCTAATATGAAGTCTTTAACTAGGTTCTCCCTATTAGTATAATATGAAAGATAACCAATATCTTTATGTCTTATCTTCAGCCTTGAGGAATATGGAACAGTAAGTAAGCTTCATAAATTATTTTTGATCTTGCACCTTTGGTAAGTTGATTTTCCAAGAATTATCTGAACAGTTAAAGTAAGGCACATCCAATTCGTACCTGTGGGCTGGTGTGACCCTGGACAGCTTGCAATTTGGCTCCATAAAGTTGTAATAAAAATATATACTATATGGTAGTTAGTTAGTTAGTTAGTTAGTTAGTTAGTTAGTTAGCTATTTATTTATTTATTTATTTATTGGATTTGTATGCCGCCCCTCTCTGTGAACTTTATATATATTAACTATATTATATATTTTATATATGGCCCAAGACAATTCTTCCTCACTCAATGAGGCTCAGGTAAACCAAAATGTTGGACACACCTGTGTTAAAGATTCTCTAATGATAGATACTATATATTTCTCCTTCCTAATGTTGTGTAATCTGGCTAGGAAACCATTATCAACTTTTTTTTTTCAGGTTTTATGAAATTAAACCCATGCTGTGACATAATCCATCAACCATGCAACTAAGACCATGGCCACAGAAACCAAATCTCTCCTGCTGATCCTGTTTGTGTAGCCAGTTATTCATTTGCAATAATCTTCTTTCTCTTTCCAGTCTTCTTTACCAATGGGAAGGATGGATGAGAGCAAAACTGAGTCTCATATTTTTAAGTTTCAGCCTTTCCAGAGTTTTAAAGTCCATAGATAGAGTTGCCGAAGCTGCTCTTTGTCCTAACATTTGGCCCCATGTGGATTAACAAGAAAAGATAATTGTAACTGGATTTGATAAGTCTTGGAAGTTGTTCCTCTACATTCTTAATCCTTGATCTTGTCAGACAGCACACTTCACAAACCAATGTGTCCATTCACACATAGTTATTTCAATGTTGTACAATAGTGAGTCATCTACCATGAGTCATCTCTCTCTCTGTTTCTTTCTTTCTTTCTTTCTTTTTTCCTTCCTTCATTCCTTCCTTTTGTAGGAAACAACATCTATCGCCTAAATCTCGCATCCTCTCTCTTTTTCTACTATGCTTTCTTTTGTTGTCCTGAATGTTCATAATCTGTTTCTTTCAGATGAAAACATGCTTTCACATTGCTTTCTTCTTGTTATCACTTTCATCTACTGGGTTTACTCTTTGTTTAATTCTTTTCTTTTTGGAGAGTTAACTCCTCTGCCAGCAAGCAGTTCCCCAGTAGTTCTTTCTCTTTATCATCTGTTGAAGGTAGACAGTCATCACACCAACATTTTAAATTTTATTCTTTTTTCTTAAAGCAGTACAACAAATTTTCATTTTCTGCACATATATGTATCCAGCTATGAATGCAAGCATGCTATTAAATATATAGGACATAACTGCAGAATTTTACCCATTCATAATTGACTTGTTTCTTATCAGGGTAAGGCTTTTATTTCTTCTTGTTTCTCAGGTTGGGCAGGTTTAGACTATCCACTTAGAAAAATGGTTAAAGACTTCTTTTTAACTCTATTGGAAACTCTTGTTTACATTCTCTGTTCACTAGCTCAATACGTTTGTTCCTGGAATGTGGCTTCCACATATTCCTCCCTACAGCCTCTGCTTACTCTGTAGGGAGCAGTCACTCAACCATCTACTAAAAGCAATCACCCACCTTTAGGGACACACCCCTCAGCCAGGATAATTGGCTACACCGTCCTTCACTTCCAAGGCCTATTATTTGCTCTCCCTGTTTTCTTCTTTGGGAAGATGCATTCTATATTTGGGCAGTTTTCATTTTACCTCACAATTCTAGAGAAACCGCGTTAGAAGCCAGCTCCATCTTTGTAAATTATAAGTCAAAGTGTTGTACACTAGAGCAGTGTTTCCCAACCTTGGCAACTTGAAGATATTTGGACTTCAACTCCCAGAATTCCCCAGCCAGCATGATATTCCTTAGTCTGTTTTTCTGAACCGTGAGCACATAATTAATATATATATATATTATTTTATGAGTAGCCCTATCATTTGTAGGAATACCAAATTTGGGCCAAACATAAATATAATGAGAACGAGATGGCAGGGATATATATACATATATAAATTCCTCAACTAATATAGTTTCTGAATTTTGTAACCTATGTAAGCATAAAAGGAGGCATTGCAGTCTTTACTCAGTTAGTCATAGCCAATTATAGAGTTTCTGTTTCAAGGTCACTGAGCCAGTGTTGTCTGAAGACATTTCCATAGTCATGTGGCCAACACGACATCACAGAGCAGTGTTACCTTCCCACCAAAGTTTTATCTATTTATCCATTTGCATTTTCATGCTTTCGAATTGCTAGATTGGCAGGAGAAGTAGTTCATCTCATTGCACAGTTGCTCAGGCCTTGAAGTCATGTCGACTTCCCAGCTGACAAGTATCTTAACTGCTGAGTTGCCATGCTGCCCGTATAGTATATGTACAAATTCTACCAACTATTAAAAGTACAATAGGCCATTATTTTTAATGTATGTTTACTTCACAGTCTTTTTTGCTGTAAAAGAAAAAAAAAAAGCCATTTGTAGACATAATTCTACAAGTCTCCGGAGAATCTCCAGAGAGGGGCGGCATACAAATCTAAATAATAATAATAATAATAATAATTATTATTATTATTATTATTATTATTATTATTATTTTTTATTGGGATCATAAGCCCGAAAAAGTGGTCGAAAAAGACCGTTGAACTTACTTGAACGGTCTTCTCGATGCACTGCAAGGAGAGTCCAAGATGGGTTATACTTCAGTCTGATTGGTAGGGACTGAGTTTTAATTTAAATAATTACTAGGCAGGCACCGCCTCCCCCCCTTAGCCCTCCAGTCTAAAGTAAGGCGAAGGAGCAGTAAAGCAAAAACCATTTATTAAACAATTGAACTTCCAAACACCAAACTGTAACTATATAACTCAACCCCCCCACAGTAACCCTGGTCCCAGAGTCGGGAGGGTTTGGACTCTCCTTGCAGTGCATCGAGAAGACCGTTCAGGTAAGTTCAACGGTCTTTCTCCAATGCACTTGCAAGGAGAGTCCAAGATGGGATATGCCCAAGTTGTGATCACAGGGAGGGACAAGACTGGACCAGGGGTTCCACATAGGAACAGACCCCCTGCAGCACCCTCCTCCCAAAAGCAGCTTCCTCCGAAGCAAAGGAGTCAATCCTATAATGCTTGATAAAAGTTGACGGAGCTGCCCACGTAGTTGCTCTACATATGTCCTCTAAAGAAGCCTGGGTTCTCCAGGCCGATGAAGCAGCCGCACTGCGAGTCGAATGTCTCGTTATCCCCGGTGGAATTGGAGATCCTTTGGTCCTATATGCCTCCGAAATACATTCCCTCAACCATCGGCTGATAGTTTGAGAAGACACCTTTGTGCCCATGGTCCTAGTGGAAAAAGACACGAATAGGGCTTCTGACGTCCTAACAGGTTGAGTCCTCCTAACATAAATTTTTAGGACTCGTCTCACGTCCAGTTTATGCCACCTTAATTCAGATGGGTGAGTTCCACGAGCACAGAAGTCCGGAAGTATGATATCCTGAGTCCTGTGAAAGGACGTGTTTACCTTGGGGATAAACGCCGGATCCAGTCTAAGAACTACTCTGTTTGGGTCAAAACGACAAAGGTCTGGTCTTGTTGACAAAGCGGCTATCTCAGAAACCCTCCTGGCTGAGGTGATTGCAACCAGGAAAGCGGTCTTAAGAGTCAGCAACCTTAACGAGATCTGGCGTATGGTTTCAAAGGGATGGCCTGTCAGCGTGTGCAACACCAAGGGAAGGTCCCAGGAAGGAAAACGATGAATCACTGGTGGCTTAAGATTGGTCGCTCCTTTCAGGAAATCCCTGATCCATGGATGTCTGGTAAGGGAACGGTAACTGTCTGTCGAAATAATGGTGGCCAGAGCGGCGACATGATGGCGTAGGGTATTAGGGGCAAGGCCCTTCTCTAGTCCTGCCTGCAGAAAGGTTAAGACCACGTGCGGTGACGCCGTCTGAGGATCTATCTCCCGTTGCTCACAGAATTTGTGGAAAGCAGCCCAAGTGGCCTGGTAGATTTGCCTTGTAGATGGTCTACGGGCAGCTTGTATGGTGTCGATGACCGTGTCAGGCAAAGCTTGGCATTTTAGATATTCCCGCTCAAGCGCCACATGGTTAGTTGCCACCACTGTGGCTCCGGGTGAGAGAAGGACCCCTGTGTTAGAGAGATCCGTTGGTCCGGTATTCTCCAACTGGGTGACATCGATAGCTGCACCAGGTCCGCGAACCAGATGCGACGGGGCCAAAACGGAGCTATCAGCATCACCTCTGCTCTCTCCTTCAGGATCTTCCGAATCACCCTGGGAAGGATGGACAGAGGCGGGAACGCATATAGAAGACCCCGAGGCCATCAAAGGGTTAGGGCATCCACTCCTTCCGCGCCCGGGTGTGGATAACGAGCGAAGAAACGAGGAAGTTGGGTGTTTAGGTTGGTTGCAAACAAGTCTATCACCGGCTCCCCGAATCTCCTCACTGCCTCCTGAAAAATCTCGGGGTCCAGTCGCCATTCACCCGGGTCGAGTGTCTGGCGGCTGAGCCAGTCCGCCCACACATTCTCCACTCCCAAGATATGTTCCGCTGATAGCGAGGCCAGATTCGCCTCTGCCCATCTGAGGAGTGATGTCGATTCCTTCATTAACCTCCTTGACCGTGTTCCCCCCTGTCGGTTGATGTGAGAACGCGTGGAGACGTTGTCGGTCAGGATGCGTACATGATGACCCCGTACTAGATGAGCAAGTCTGTGGAGGGCCAATGAAACAGCCTTCAGTTCTAGGAAATTTATATTGATCTCTTGCAGGTCCTGAGGATCCCAGAGTCCCTGAACCATGTGTGAAGAGAGGTGTGCTCCCCACCCTATCAAACTGGTGTCCGTTGTTATTGTAATAAGGTCCTTGTCCAGGAATAAGGAGCCCTTGGTCAGTGAAGGGGACCTCCACCATTGTAGAGAGTTGCGTACCCTGGTACTGAGCGGGACTCTCCTGTGAGAGTGACTGGTCTTTTGTCTCTGATATGGCAGCAGGAACCATTGGAGTGGGCGTAGATGGTGTCTCGCCCATGGCACTATATCGATACAGGAGACTAGAGTTCCTAGGATCTTTGACAAAAGGGCAAGAGTGGGGTATTGCTGAGGCCCCAGCTCCCCTATCAGAGTCCTGATTGTTCTTTGTCTTTCCTGGGATAGAAAAACCATACCCAGGTTGGAGTCTATAGTGGTGCCCAGGTGGGCAAGGCGATTTGTAGGTGTTAGGTGACTCTTTGACCAATTGACTGTAAAGCCATGGTCTTGTAGTATCTGGATTGTCAGTTGTGAGTCTCTGTGTGCCTGTTCTCTGGTTCTCGACAGAATGACGATATCGTCGAGATACGCCATCACGCGTACCGACTGGCGTCTGAGACTGGCCGTGAGAACGTCCAGTAATTTTGTGAACGTCCTGGGAGCGGAAGAAAGTCCAAAGGGCATCGCCTTGTATTGGAAATGCCTGCCGTCTAGGCAGAATCTCAGGAATTGCCTGTGATGCGGAAAGATGGGCACGTGAAGATAGGCTTCCTTCAAGTCTATAGATGTCATAAAATCGTTTTGTCTTATGGAGGCCAGGATGGTTTTTAGTGAGTGCATTTTGAATCTCCTGTATTTCACATAGAGATTCAACTGCCGAAGATTGAGGATCATTCGCACTCCTCCTGAGGATTTTGGCACGAGAAAAATTGCCGAGTAAAATCCCCTGCCTTGATGAGTCAAGGGTACCTCCTCTATAGCCCCTATCTCTATGAGGTGAGACACCTCTCGGTATAGAAGTTTCCTCTTTTGTGGGTCTGACGGGATACGACAAGGTAGGAAGCGCTGGGGGGGAGGTCGAATGAATTCGATCCTCAGGCCCTGGGAAACCGTAAATGTCGCCCACGCGTCTGAAGATGTGGTTTTCCAGATGCCCGGGAAAAGCCGCAGCTTGCCGCCTAAGGGGGCATCGCTCTGAAAGTCACTTGTTTTTCCTAAAGCCCCTGTTGCCTCCTCTGAAGGGGCGGCAACCTTGGTACGATCTACCTCGGTCCGTCTGGTAGGACCTGTCCGACCTGAAGGCTCCCTGGTTGAAGGAGCCCTGGAAGTACGGCCTCGTCGTCTGGGAGTTGGTCGAGGAGGGCTCTGCTCGAAAGGGCTGTCGTCGCTGATAGGGAGTGGAACGCCTATCCTGCCGTCTGCTAGCCCTGGGCATCACCTTCTTCTTGTCCTTGTCCTCGATTAGGACATCATCAAGGACTTCCCCGAACAGCTTCTTTCCCTTGAACGAGGAGGAGGCAAGACTCCATTTGGATTTGACATCCGCCTGCCAGTTGCGGAGCCAAATGAGTCTGCGCGAGGTCACAGAGGAGGCCATTGCTCGTGATGCGAACTTTGCGGCATTGACGGTGGCATCCGCTGAAAACTTGGTGGCCGCCAACAATTTGTTGAGGTCCTGACGAAGTCTTCCGTCCTCTGGGTCCGCTCTAGCCTGGATTTCCTTAATCGGTAGGATCATGGCCCTGTTGAAAAACGAGGCCGCTGAAGCGGCTCGCACGGCCCAGGCTGCCATCTGGTGGGTCCTGCGAGCCACGTTCTTCGCCCGCTTGTCCTCAGCCTTCAGGCCTTCCTGTGACTCAGAAGGCACTAGGGCATTAGATACCAGGCTCGTTACGGGCTTGTCCACGGCTGGGAATTCCAGCAGCTCCTCCATCTGTTGGTCGAAGGTGTAAAATCTGCGGTCAAGATTGGAGGGTCCCTGGGCTGCCACCGGGTTTTCCCACGGGTGCTGAATGGTCTCCAGGAACAGGTGGGAAGAAGGGATGTTTACTGTCTCCTGCTTAGGGAAGACAAACAGGCCTCCTGCTGGCTGAGATGCCTCCGGAGGGACCGCCTGGCCGCTCTCGCCAGCCTGATCGATAGTCAGCTTGGCCTTATTCAGGAGCACCTTGAAGAGGGAGGACTTGAACAGGCCCGTGTAGGTGGGTTGTTCTAGTGGCTGGTCATCCCCAGACAGGTCATCCTCAGCTGCGCTGAAGTCATCTCGGTAGGCATCTTCCTCATCCATGGATTCCATTAAAGACTGCGTGGCAGGAGCCGTCCAGGGGTCTCTAGACCTCATTGGAGGGAGTCCCACTGGAACCTGCTGGTGTTGTTGTGCCCACGTGACAAGGCCCTGGTTATATGTGGTAGTGATCAGTTCTTGCAGGGCCTGGTCCATGCTCTGCCAAGAATCATGGGTATTGCGAAGGCCTGCCGCTGTAGGGGTGAAGGTAGCTGTCTGCGCGTATTGCGAGGCTTGCGAGGGGGGGTAGTTGGAAGTTCACCCCGCAGCTTGCCTCCCCAGGCCATAGGGTTCGGTCCTGGGTGGTAGCCAGGTCTGGCTCCCTCTCTCTGGGGACCAATCCCTCTCTGAGACTGAGGTCGCTGCCCCCGGGTAAAACATGGGGGGTGAAATGGAGGGATTGGTAGGTAATTGCTGAGTGGGGGGCACAGCCGGCCCTGATGCTCTCTGTGAAGCCTCCAGCTGTTTTTCAAGAGCTCTGATGCGCTTCTCTGCATCCCTTAGTGAGGAGCTCTGCGCAGATTTTGACTTAGAGGCTTTTTCTTTGGGGGTACTAGGCTTGGAAGCGGTGGTCTCCTCCCCAACCGGCGCTGCCTGGTCGGCCATGCCCCAAAAAGAACAACTCACGATTTTAGAATAGTGTCTAAAGGCTGCTGCGTTGTCCACGGAGCACCGTGCGATCGAGGGCAGTTTCCCAGAAACGAAAGCGAAATGAGAGGGATCTTCCCCCTTTGCGCCTGCGCGCCCTCCCTACCAGCCTCAGCAAAGGCTGTGGCCGAGCACAGTTCCGAGCCGGCGACCTCACCAACATGGCCGCCGGCTGGTTTCCATAGCAACCGGGGCAGCTTGGGCGAGATTCGGCAGCCGGGAGGCTCTGGACCTTCCCAAGATGGCCGCCGCTCGTTGCTGCGTCAATGCCACCAAGATGGCTGCGGGCCGTCACCCTGGCAACTGATCGCAACATTATAATCGGGCAGGAAGCCGACGATTCCTGCCCTCTGCGATCGCCCTGCAATGGCTCCAATTCTCTCTCCGGAGCCGATCCACTGCTGTTTTGAGCGAACTGGGGTGCGGATCGGCTCTCACCTGCCTTCGTTGGGAGGGGCAACGGCCTCCCCTGCGGGCCGCTGGTGAGAGGCGCCACCTCTCGGCCCCGTGGTGTATTCGCCAGGGGGGGGACGGACCCCCCGAGGCGTCAACCACCTCCTCGTCCTCCGGGTGCCACCTTGGAGGTAGGCTACCCGGGCGCTCACTCCCGAACCCACAAGGGCAGTCCTGCTGAGTCCTCTCTGACTGCGTGGGTTAGAGTAGGGAGGAGCTGCAGGCAACTGGGTTAAACCCACGGGAGGTTTTGAACCCAGGCCCGCCTGAGGTAAGATTCCCCCATCTGCACCTAAAAGAAAAGGAAAAAGAGAAAGGTGATTAGTGTAATACAAAGATAAGTAATAAAAACAATAATTTTACAAGAGAAGTAACTCAGGAGTCCCTTTACTGCGACTGAGTTTTTTAGACTGGAGGGCTAAGGGGGGGAGGCGGTGCCTGCCTAGTAATTATTTAAATTAAAACTCAGTCCCTACCAATCAGACTGAAGTATAACCCATCTTGGACTCTCCTTGCAAGTGCATTGGAGAATGAGCAAGCAAAACTACTGTGGGACTTCCGACTTCAGACTGACCAAATTCTGAAGCATAACACACCAGACATCCTGGTTGTGGAGAAAAGGAAAGTATGGATCATCGACATCGCAATCCCAGGGGACAGCAGAATTGAGGAGAAGCAGCTAGAGAAATTAGTGAAATACGAAGATCTAAAAATCGAGCTGCAATGACTCTGGCATAATCCAGTGAAAGTGGTCCCAGATCTCAGCGGACATTTCAAAACCATTGGAACTGACAAAATCTCCAGCTGTCAATTGCAAAAGTCCGCTTTACTGGGATCGGCAAACATAATTCGCCACTACATCACACAGTCCTAGGTGCTTGGGAAGCACCCGACTGGTGAAGAAATACGAAATCCAGCATAGTGATCTCGTTTGCTGTGTTGTAATGACATAATAATAATAATAATAATATCTTCGTATTTCACTAATTTCTCTAGCTGCTTCTCCTCAATTCTGCTGTCCCCTGGGATTGCGATGTCGATGAGCCATACTTTCCTGATTGTGGAGAAAAAGAAAGTATGGATCATCGACATCGCAATCCCAGGGGACAGCAGAATTGAGGAGAAGCAGCTAGAGAAATTAGTGAAATGCGAAGATCTAAAAATCGAGCTGCAACAACTCTGGCATAAGCCAGCGAAAGTGGTCTCAGTGGTACTTGGCACGCTGGGCGCAGGGCCAAAGGATCTCAGCAGACATTTGAAAACCATTGGAATTGACAAAATCTCCATCTGTCAATTGCAAAAGTCCGCTTTACTGGGATGGGCAAACATAATTCGCCGCTACATCACACAGTCCTAGGTGCTTGGGAAGCGCCCGACTGGTGATGATATACGAAATCCAGCATAGTGATCTCGTTTGCTGTGTTGTATTGATATAATAATAATAGTAATAATAATAATTCTATGCTAACATTTCTCAAGGACTTAAATAAAGAAACAGTCATGCAACTTTGCTTTGCATTGACATTTCATTGCCTTCCATCGTCCTTAATATATCCTCTTTCCTTTTTGAAAAACTGTTTTTGGGTTAGTACAGGATATGGTGCATAGGAAGATTGATATTAACCTAAGCAAGACACTTGCACTAATGGAATGATGGTGGGATTCTTTGAATCTTGACCATAGGATTGTATCGCAATATGTTTTAATTAATATGTATCGCAATATGTTTTAATTAAGTACCCTTGAAATGTCAATGGAAATTCTCAGTCATCCAGGTCATGGTTGTCCCAAAGATGCTTTTTCAAGAGACAACTGGACTTTCTAGTTTTTCTTTGAAGACATTTCATTTCTCATCCAGAAGCGAAATGTCATTAAAACAAAACAAACCCCCACAAAGTCCATTTGCCTCTTGAAAAAGCACCTTTGGAGTGCTCTGGAAATATATTTAGAGAAATACATTTAGAACAAGCAGCAAGCAAAATATTCAGGAATACATCCGGGGGTGGGCAGCAGGCAGGACGGGGTGGAACACAGTTCCACCGGTGGAAATGAAGCTGCATGCACAGCTGCATGACCATCAAGCCACACCCACAGAATAAACCACACCCACAGTGTGGCAGTAAAACTTTTGGCTGCTCATTACTGAATACATCCATGTTATAAAGGTGAGCAGGTTTTCTGGAACTGACAAAATTTAGAGGTGGGGAACATACTCTAAATCTGTACCACTGAATCTCATCATTTTAAGTGTAATTTACTCTCACATAAGTAGGCACAGAATTTAAGTTTAATTAATTTTATCTTAGTTTAGATAATACAGCATAACCATTACAACACAACAATACAACAATAACCATTTTTTGAAGCTAAACCTAATTTTAGTACTTAATGTCAAGAGTGATCATTAAGCAGATACTGTGTAAATACCACTGGCTTTTTCCTATTGTTTTGCTATTCTTTTTCCCTTCCACAATTTATTACCGCAGTATTATTTTCCAGGATTAGATTTCTGGAAAAATTCAATTGTCCACAGATCTTTCTGCTGTGCTTTTTAAAAGCATTTCTGAGATTCCACTGACACGTACAATCAAAATAGCTGCATTGCTGGACAGATAATAGGACGGGGAGAGTAAATTCAATGAAACACAATGTTAGTTCTAATGGATGGATGATTGTGTTTGGTCTTTTGAAACTTTGAAGTATAGGTAAATCTTGATCACACAAATTAATAAATCCTAAAGCTGGAGTTAACAATAACCATTACACCCAAATTCTGCAGCTTAGCCCAGGCAATTTTTCAAAAGGTCAGGTTGTGAACTGGAGAAGATCAGGGAGGTCCAACGCATAGCTTTGTTGCCAGGCATCTCCCGTCTGGATTGTTGCAGGCATTTATTAGTATTCGTCAGCAGACTCAACAAAGCAAACAAGAAATTCAAGCACGAATAATAACATGAAAATGCTGCTATATAACCCTTTGTCATTCAGCAAATATGGGACTTTTTAGCTACATTGTTCCTAAACCTGGGTTACTACTTTAATTTTTCTGCACAGCGCTGAGCGAGTGAGTTTGCATGTCTGTAAAATGCAAAGCTCCCTTAACAACTGCAGGGCTGCCATTTAATCTGTTGGTAGATGGACCATTTCCTGTGGGAACCCCAGCTATGACTTCCAGATCCAAATAAATCTCAGATTAAGAATCCAAATGAAACCTGCCTTTGGCTGATAAAAAAAAATATATGTCAAGATGGATATAAACAATAAAATTATCAATTATCTAGGTGTTGCACAATGGCTCAGATGCATAGGGCTTTATTTGTGTGTTGTTTACATTTTTTTGCAGCACCACAACTACGCAAGGTATTAATCAAATGTCACACTTTCATAATATTGGAAGCATCATTAAAACTGTTTGGCTAAGGACCTTGAAGTGTTTAAGCAGTAGCTCAAAAGTATATTTGTGCAAAGTAGAAGAATAAATTTACATATCAGCAGCAGCTCATAAGGGATAAGTAAATATTCTGTTTATCTCTCAATGTAATGCAGGTTAGTTTAAACACAGAAGTTCAGGATCTCATAACAATCAATATGGATTTACTACATAATATCCAAACATAGTAGCTGCGGGATTTGTTTAGGAAATGTACTATTTATGTTGTCTAAAAAAAACAAGGCGAGAAAATATTGGTGAACATATGTATCATCTGCACAACACACACAATATATATGCACACATATTTTATAAATACTTACTGAGATACTTGACAGATCACATTCTTATTATACAGTATACGCTTTCATTAATTCACCAAATCTTCATTATCTAATTTTTTAAATGAAGCAGGGTTACATCCCTGGATATCCTTTAATTAAACAGAAATCCTTCCTTATACCCAATATTAATGCTAATATAATAGATGTAATGTTATAAAATTAGGTAAGCGTGCATTGACCCAAGAACACAAAAGGACACACTACAGAAGATTGTATTTTTGTACTTTAAGACTTCTTACAGACAAGGCCACTTTTGACAATAATGAGCCAATTAATTTTATTTGCAGGGGGAAAAAGGCTATTGAACATGCAGGCAAAATCTCTGGTACTCATCTCATCTCTAAAGCATCTCTCAGGGGACATAAACTATTTTTTAATGAAAAATTTGTTCTGCTCTTTTTCATCCTACCTGTAGTAATCCTGGAGCAATCTAAAATTAAACTTTATACCTCTGGGTAAAATGCTACGAACCTACTGAGCAGCCAGATGCTTATGTTACATAAAATAATTTTCTGAAATTTTAATTGGAGAAGCACATTGAATACGGGACAATTCCAGATATGTACAGTGCCAATTGCTTTTGGGTTTGATCCAGCCTAACCTAACTTGGACGTACTAGCTGGAGGGTTGTAAAAATGAGGCATGAATCACTTCCCTTGGCCAAGATTCCCTTCTGGCAGCCGAAAGCATTTTCTGCCGGTTGACCCTGAGGTTTGCTGGCAAAAAGATCTGCCAGCAAAATTATTCTGCTGGTGAAGAATTGCTTGGACAAGAGCCAAAAGAGATGGACAATAAGGTAGGCGAAAGACAAGACACTTTCGTGATACCTAACTCTCCCAAACACAACACTGGCACAATGTTAAACCAGCTGAGGATAGGATTAACTTCAAACAATGGACTCTAAAGGAAGCTCAGGATTCCTCAGGATTTCCAATTCCACCCCACCCCCCCACCCACCCCCCGCATCCCCAAGCTATCTTGAAATGAGTGCAGTTTAGCTTGTAGAATTACTTCAGCCAACG
The DNA here is from genome assembly GCF_031021105.1 of Erythrolamprus reginae. Lineage (NCBI taxonomy): Eukaryota > Metazoa > Chordata > Lepidosauria > Squamata > Dipsadidae > Erythrolamprus > Erythrolamprus reginae. The sequence continues at coordinate 70,738,671 of NC_091950.1, forward strand.
GAATTCAATAGAACCAGTCCTTGGCCATTTGGGCTGTTTAGAATTTTGGAGTAAATCCACTAAAATCAGTACAGCATGAGGTGTTATGACTAACTTGATTTCAGTGGATCTAGGCCCAATCTAGGCCCGATTAGCAATGCCTAGTTCCAACTGTACATTAAATATAGAAATGCAGATTTAAGAAAAGTAAATCTGTCTTGACAATAAACTATTGTACCTAATATACACAAGCTGTATGAATTATAACTAACAAACTCTATCTTAAAAGGTGGGAAGTGGGTGTATTGCTTTAAATGTGTTGAATTCTATTAGGAATAATATTCATTCATTCATTCATTCATATTAGAATAGAATAGAATAGAATAGAATTTTTTATTGGCCAAGTGTGATTGGACACACAAGGAATTTGTCTTTGTGCATATGCTCTCATATAGTTTATATAAAGAAGTCATATTGATGAGCATATCTAATATCTATCCCTACTCCAATTTTCCAACAGCCACACTGTTGTCACAATACATTGACTCTAAAGCAGTGGTTCTTAACCGGGATTCTATCGAACCCTAGGGGTTTGGTGAGTTGGTCTCAAGGGTTCGGCGGAGCCTCCGCCACGGAGGTCAAGACACACACAACTCATTATGTAAATTTGTGATGACACTAAAGAAGGGTTCGGTGAATGTGCATATGAAACTGGTGGGTTGGGTACCTCAAACAGGGTTAAGAACCACTGCTCTAAAGTATTCAATGAATTAAACAGGACAAAGAATAAATGACTGGGGGAAAATAGAAATCTTAATCAAGGTATACTTAGAATAAAAATCTTAATCAAGGTAAACAAATATTTTTTGAGTTAAATACATTACAACTTGCATTTTTTCTCTTGTTTATTAATTTCCTCCCTAGATTCTGAACAGTTCAGCATACATACATTGAATGTCCTGAGTACAAGTGAAGGGGCTACCCTCACAACAACACAATCTTAACCATGTTTACTTAGTTTTACTGAGTGCAGTGGATTGAATAGAAACAGAAGTCTATTCATGCCAAGATATTTTCTTAACCCTTCTTTCTCCCATCCCACCTCCCCACCCCAGACCCTGCATTCTCACTTTTGGGAGGGGGGAAATACACAAAAGGGCTCAGACATGCTGTGAAAAATTGGTCCCAAATGGACAGAAGCCGTCTCTCCTGTCTTTAGGATTCCAAAACCTTCAAGCAATCCTTTAGAGCGGGAAAGAGAAACAGGAGAGCCAAGTCCTTTGAGGTGGGTAGCCCACAAAGCACTGCAAATAGTACTCCAGTGGCCCTTGGCCCCTAATAAACCAGGTTAAATTTTCAGCCATTTTCCGCAATATAAGTGGAGCAAGGTAGGGATCTTCATTTTCTTCTAAGTAGAAATTGGATGCAATTAAAGGAGATACCTGATTCTAAGAGAAGACAGGTCTTTCCTTCAAGGAAAGCAGACCATTGTTCATTGCGATAAGGATTCAATAGATTTCTATTAATATAAATTATTGTTGCTATTAAATTACTTAGATTGTTTGAAGATTTGTAAAACAAGCAATGTGGTGGGGAAAAGATAGGTTTTTTTTTTTTTAAAAAAAAAAGCTAAATCTGGACAAAATACTAATGTAAATCTCCCCAAACTTGGGTTTGCCTTGATATTTTCAGTTACAAATCTTACAAGCCATGGGAAGATGGGAATTATCATACCCTGAGGGGGGGGGGAGTATATTATTATAACAAAATGTTAATGGTAAAGAAAGTTAAATTTAAAATGAGAGATGAAAATTCTTATTAATATGAAGCTTAATTCAGTTCAACTAGCTGTTTAAATGACTGAGCATCATTACGGTAAGCAAAAAAGGGTTCGCAATCTCTTTTTTCTCAAATTCTACTAAATAAGTATGTATATTTTATTTTATGTACGTTGAGAGCATATGCACCAAGACAAATTCCTTGTGTGTCCAATCACACTTGGCCAATAAAAATTCTATTCTATTCTATTTTTCATGAATTAAAAATGATAGAACAAGAATAGGCAATACTGTATGGAGATTTTAATATACAATTCTCATTAGCCAGAACGAGTATGAACAATCATAAAGGATTGCAAGAATAATAGGGTACAATGTCCAGAATGTATCAGAAAACTTCCTTAAGTAACTATCTTGATTTATTCTTTGAAAAAGTATCAAGATAAATTTACGTTAGATTTTCATAGCAAGTTAGTTATGCAATCGAATTTGGTTGAGGACAGAGGATAAAGTAAGTCCAATAGACAGGATTGCAAAACTAGGAATATTTTCTGTTTATCTTATTTGATTTATTTGATTCCTGCCTTTATCATTTTTACAAGTTATTCAAGGCCACAAACATACCCAGTGTGCCTCCCTCCTCCTATTTTCCTCAAAACAGCAACCCTGGGTTGAGCTAAGAGAAAGAGATTGGCACAAAGTTACCCAAATGGCTTTGATGACTTAAGGCAAGAATTGAAGTCATGGATTTCCACTTGGTAGACCAAACTCTCAAATTTTGAGACCTGATTATCATTTCAATCACTACAACCAGAAATACTAACACTCACAGTAATTAAACAGAATTTGAGAATATTTTTTAAAAATGATAATTATATTATTATTATACCATGATCCCCTTAAGATTCCTCTCACAGCTGTTATTCAGTTATGAATAAAATCTTGTGAGGATAATTTTTAAGGAAGTTACAGTATAAAAACAAACACAATTTAGTTCTTACACATATTTTTTCCAACTGACCTGATTGATAAAGCTTCACAAAGATTAAATTTTGGACATTAAGTGTCCTACATTGTTCCCATCTTACTATTATGAAAATATGCTGTTATCAACTTAATTTCAAATCTGTATTACATGACTGATTATGTTCAGATATATTTTTAACAGCAACTGATAAATTTAGCAAATTCACATAGATCAACAGATTACATGGCTCACCAAGTTCAAGTCTAAACATAATAGTATCCTGGCAGGTATTAATTAAGGTATAAAAACACATGCTCCCAATGACCTCTTTGAAGGAGTTAACCTTTTTAACCTTTCTTAGGGAATAGTGACCCCTAAAGGTACCGAAGCTGAACTGGTTGCTGAGATTCAGAAATGTGATATAATGGATAAGTAGAAAGAGGCTAGATGAAAGAGGGAACTGAATAATATCTCTGTATTTTCTTGAACAAGAGACTTCTCAAAGCAGGTTTAATGGGAGAAATTACCCTGCTATTTGTTTCTGATAAAATACTGTACTGTAACACAAATACTCTATGTGTTCATTCATGTACTGTATCATCACACTCCATGGCTGATCCCATGAGCTTCTGAAATAAAACAGCTAAATTGATCATGCACTAGAGAAACTATGCTAGTACATAGTCAAGAAGTCTGTGTACATATTTCATATCAATAAGATTATCAAAGCATTCTCCATTTTCACCAGTTTTTGAATCACTTGATGTTGTAATTTCTAACCCATTCTGTTTTAATAATGCCCAATTCGTATATTATCTGCCTTGAAAATAAATTCTTTAAAAAGAATTCACAATATTGAAATAAAATATTAATTATATTTAATTATTCAACACAATGTTAATAATATGCAAATATTATTAACATTGGTATGCCTGTGTTACTCTATCTCTACACGAGCTGCATTGGCTGCCAGTTGGTCTCTGAAACCAATTCAAGGTGTTGGTTATCACCTTTAAAGACCTAAATGGCTCGGGGCTATTTATCAGACTGCTTTTGACCTCATTACAGCCAGTAAGGGCCCATAGAGTCAGCTTTCTCCAGGTTCCGTCCACCAAGCAATGTCAGTTAGCGAAACTTCAGGGAAGAACCTTCTCTGTGGCGGCTCCGGCTCTATGGAATCAACTGCCCCCAGAGATTCGCACTCCCTACCAGTCTTCCGGAAAGTCGTTAAGACCTGGCCTGCAATTAGATTGACTGCTGTGTGTATGGTTCTTTTGAAGATATTATTTATTGTTCAAAAGATAATAATATCTTTTGAAGATATTATTTATTGTTGTTATATTACTGATTTTATTATGTATTTGTGATTGCATTTTAATACTATTGTATTTATCTCATTTGTTAGCCTCTCTGAGTCCGCTTTGGAATGAAAGGCACATAGATACAACAAGTAAATAAATAAATAAATATTAATATTTGCTTTATTAAACATAATTATTAAACTGTATCTTTCTAGATTTTATAGCTGGAAATTACAGACACTGAAATAGCTTCATCTTCCTTGTACTTATTTTCATTTTGCTCCGCTCCATATAAATTGCTCCTTCCTGTTGATACTCTCAATGTGTGCTGGATGGCTTCCAAAAGTCTCTGCTAGTATGAAGAATGGAAAGTTTTGTTTAGAAGACACAAGCCTGTGGCCCCACTATGTTCCCAGAAGAACCAAGGTATTCGTCAATGAAGCTGAATGGCAGATTTTTTTTAAAAAAGGAACACTTTACCCATTGCAAGAATAAAGTACTGGAGGTTGTAATGACAGCTATTGAATTGAATGGATTAAAAAGGGATTATAGAAATTAAGGGAGGATAAGGCTAATCGCTTATCATGTTCACTATACAATATTTTTTTACCTCTCTCCAAACTAATTTTTCCACTAATTGAGCAGAAGGGTACAACTTCTCTCCTCTCCTACATCTAGCTTTCCATTGACGTCTAGGTGACCACTATCAGAACCTTGGAGATAAGCCTGGGATCTGCCTAACCTAACACAAATCTTTCGTTCTTAGATTAAATAAGAAAATTTCATTATTAATATTTTAAATCGTATCGGCAAGAACAAATGCATTCCAGGCAATGCCGAACATTAACATTACCCCTGGGGCAATATATCAATATCTCACAAGTCATTTACCATTTCGCCGGTCCTTCACTTGTACTATATGCTAAGCTTGTTTGATCTGGCAAAGACTCTGTGTATTGCTCCAAGACTTCAGAGCTAAACTAAAGCCAAGTTTAGGTAAATAAACTTAAAACAATATATCGGAGCACACCTATACCTTGCCCTTATTTGTCAGAGCATTACAAGACAAATGACTAAAAAATGTTTATAATAGGACAATAAAACTTGTTTATTTTAGCAGGTGACATTAAATTGACTTTCACAGTGAAGTTTGTTTTTTTTTTGTTCACACGTTCAGTGAGATTGTGATTTATTCTGCTTTCCATTGCATCCAACGGTAATATTGAGAACTAATTCTCAAAACAAAATCCTGACAACAGTTACTATAAAACAGAATGAACAGTTCCAGTGAAACAAAAACAGTTACTTTCCTGTTGCTTTATAATATTGGTAGTAAATAACTATGTAGAGTGCTGGTATATAGAGTGCTGGTGAGCGTGAGACCACATTTGGAATACTGTGTTCAGTTCTGGAGACCTCACTTACAAAAAGATATTGACAAAATTGAACAGGTCCAAAGACGGGCTACAAGAATGGTGGAAGGTCTTAAGCATAAAACGTATCAGGAAAGACTTAATGAATTCAATCTGTATAGTCTGGAGGACAGAAGGAAAAGGGGGGACATGATCGAAACATTTAAATATGTCAAAGGGTTAAATAAGTTTAAGGAGGGAAGTGTTTTTAGTAGGAAAGTGAACACAAGAACAAGGGGACACAATCTGAAGTTAGTTGGGGGAAAGATCAAAAGCAACATGAGAAAATATTATTTTACTGAAAGAGTAGTAGATGCTTGGAACAAACTTCCAGCAGACGTGGTAGATAAATCCACAGTAACTGAATTTAAACATGGCTGGGATAAACACATATCCATCCTAAGGTAAAATACAGAAAATAGTATAAGGGCAGACTGGATGGACCATGAGGTCTTTTTCTGCCGTCAGACTTCTATGTTTCTATATAAACCACCGTGCCAGCAACATATAAAAGAAACACGACTATTTTATAAGAAACAACAGTGTAAAACTAAGCCAAGATTTTATCAGATATCTGACATGATAGGAAAATATCATATCAAAATATCAATATCTCTGAGTCTTCGGAGAGGGGTGGCATACAAATCTAATAAATTATTATTATTATTATTAAAATGAAATAAAATTATATCAGCATGTAAAAAGTGAGAGCACACTAAATACTTATAAAATTTAAAAGAATTATTTTGTCCAAACATGAAACTACAGACTTCATTGTCCTGGGCTTGTTTCAGTGTTTTAAATATTTCAAAGAAGATGTATTATGTAAAGTCTTGCCTTCTCCTGAGAGCAGATGGGACAAACTCCTCATTTAGAGCATCTGAGCTCCTGAGAAAAGGCCTCAGAGGAAGCAGTACCTTTACCTTTTTCAATTTTGTACCCTTGTGTTGATTTGGGATTGGCATTTTTTTTCCTAAATTCCTCATTTATTCTTGGATTAGCTCAAAATATGAAAAGATGTTATTAATATCAAAGAAATGTGTTGGATTCAATGAAGCCCTTTCTCTGCTTATTGCACAAAAAGGTCCATAATAATTACAGCATTTTAATAAAATATTCTTACCGTAAGCGATGAAGAAACTACTGTCTTTAATAATCTCTGGAGTATTTTAAAATACATCTTAAGGCCTTAATATGCCTAGTAATATACTATTTAAAACCGCCGCTTTATCCCTTCACAATATACAGTCATACTTCATCACCATTTACCCAGCTAATGAATGCCAGCAATTAGTAAAATGTAATCCCACTGCACAATCAGTTTAATGCTTTTAGCACTCAGAAAAGTAAACACCAAATTAATACTGCTCAAGCCGTATCAGATCCTACTTGGAAGCAAGCAATTATAGTTCAGCTCCTCAGGTGTAATTAAATGATTGGAATGATTTAGTTCCATAAATGCAAGTTAATTCATAAGCAAGCAACAAATATACTGGGAGTAATTACAAGAAACACTGGCAGTCTAAGCAGGGCATGCTCTTTCATACACCTGGTATAGGAAAATACTGCCCTCTCCTGGATGCACACTGTGAATATCCATTCAAACAGCCACACTTAACTAAAGAAATGCAAAAGTAAGATGAGAAGATGGTGGAACCTTGGAGGTTGAAAGCCATTCACTGCATGCATAAATATGTTCGCCAGGTATGGTTGCCAAAATCAATTGCTAGTAAGAATTGCGTAGCTTGCAAATAAAGATCACAGGATTTCAAGGCAGATTTGAGGAAAGGTTTTAATGGCAAAGTTCTTATGTCTCATGCGTTTTATTTATGCACATACACATATTTTGGAAATACTGCTTTTATATTCATTCAAATAGCTTGAATATTTATTTCAGGTACAAAAGTGGGATTTTCATTTTATTACAAAACATCTTATTGTTGTGAGCCGGCCCGAGTCTGCGGAGAGGGGTGGCATACAAATCTAGAAATCTAGAAACATAGAAGACTGACAGCAGAAAAAGTCCTCATGATCCATCGAGTCTGCCCTTATACTATTTTTTGTATTTTATCTTAGGATGGATCTATGTTTATCCAAGGCATGTTTAAATTCAGTTATTGTGGATTTGCCAACCACGTCTGCTGGAAGTTTGTTCCAAGGATCTACTATTCTTTCAGTATAATATTTTCTCATGTTGCTTTTGATCTTTCCCCCAACTAACTTCAGATTGTGTCCCCTTGTTCTTGTGTTCACTTTCCTATTAAAAACACTTCCCTCCTGAACCTTATTTAACCCTTTGACATATTTAAATGTTTTGATCATGTCCCCACTTTTCCTTCTGTCCTCCAGACTATTCAGATTGAGTTCATTAAGTCTTTCCTGATACGTTTTATGCTTAAGACCTTCCACCATTCTTGTAGCCCGTCTTTGGACCCGTTCAATTTTGTCAATATATTTTTGTAGGTGAGGTCTCCAGAACACAGTATTCCAAATGTGGTCTCACCAGCGCTCTGTAATCTAATTATTATTATTATTATTAATAATAATAATAATAATAATAATAATAATAATAATTATTATTATTATTATTATTATCATCTGTGGATAGAGAGGGTACAAGATTTACTTTGGCATGCCTGTGGAGATTCTTAGCCATCTAGGTCACAGTTGTCCCAAATGTGCTTTTTCAGAAGGCTACTGGACTGATTTTTCCTTGAGGAAGAAGAAAACATTTAGCTTCTCATCCAAGAAGCTCCATCAGTTATGATGGTGAGGAAATAGTGGGGGTGGTGGAAGGACGAGTTCTGATGGGATGGTGGAAGAGGATTGGAAGGATTGCATTTCATTGCAGTCATCTGGTCATTATCCTCACCATGAGGCCACAGATAAATCTCCAAGCAGCCTCAAGATTCTCAGGAAAAGTGCTAACGATCAGGTGGCTGAAAAGAAATATAATCTTTCCATCCCTTCACCATCAGAACTGATCAAGCTTCTTGGATGAGTAGTGAAATATTTCATTTTCTTCTCCTTCCTCAGGAAAATACAGTCCAGTTGTTTTTTGAAAAAAAAAATGCCTTTGAGACTACTTTGGCATGTATAAAGATTGTGGTGCAAAATATATAAAGATTCTGCCTCCACGTAAAAAAAGAGAACAACCTCTTCTAATCAGGGAGCATCAAATAAGTTAATGTAGTTTGTCTTTAACCTATATTTTATTAACATATATTTTGTTTCTTTAAAATATCTTCTATTATTTTATTTATTTAAACAGGTATCTATTTGAAACAGAGTACACTGGTGTGTGTGTGTTTTAAACCATTTTTGACAGGTAAAACAGTTTCCCGAGTCTTCATTAGTGCATCTGTATCAATATTTTATTAAATAAAGTAACTGATAAATACTTAAAAATGTATATTGAAGGAAGATGTTCAACTTCCCTTCATGGCATCGGACCAGAATATCTCCGGGACCGCCTTCTGCCGCACGAATCCCAGCGACCGCTTAGGTCCCACAGAGTTGGCCTTCTCCGGGTCCCGTCGACTAAACAATGTCGTTTGGCGGGACCCAGGGGAAGAGCCTTCACTGTGGCAGCCCCGACCCTCTGGAACCAGCTCCCCCCGGAGATTAGAACTGCCCCCACCCTCCTTGCCTTTCGTAAACTTCTTAAAACCCACCTCTGCCGTCAGGCATGGGGGAACTGAGACATCTCCCCCGGGCCTATACAGTTTATACATGGTATGGTTGTGTGTATGTTTGCTTTTAATAATGGGGTTTTTAGTCTTTTAGTGTTTTTTAAATTATTAGATTTGTTTTTACATTGTCTTTGTTATTGCTGTGAGCCGCCCCGAGTCTATGGAGAGGGGTGGCATACAAATCTAATAAATAAATAAACTTTGAACCAATGAAATTGGCCTAATCATGACATGAATGAATTTTAGCTCCCTATTTAAATTCATATTAAGTTTTATTCACAAGGTTCCAGCCAATCCAATTCTAGTTGTACTTGCTACTCATTGAACTCAACATACACACATTGTTACTCATGAAAAATATCTTATTCAAGCCCACTCCTTTAATTAAGTGGGATGGTCCCAGGTAAGGCATTTCAGTCTGAATTGCCAGGTAAGGCAATTCAGCATGAATTTAGAAGGAGACTAAATAATACCTAAATTTACTTTTAAGCAGTTTTTCTAAAGTATATGCTGTATATCCTTTAGCGTGATTTCAGAGTGACTCATTTTGAGTTGAATCAAGTTTAAAAGTCTTAATTTTAATCATTCTCAAATTTGTACTTCCAAATGGATAGTAATCTTCAGCACTAACTTTCTTTAGCAAAGTAAAGATCAGCGTGAAACATTTTGTGCCTTATAGATTTTAAGGAAAATGAGAACATAAACATGATAAAACATATACTTGCCAAATATAAAGACTTAATCGAATGGCAATAATAATAATAATAATAATAATAATAATAATAATAATAATAAACAAAGCAAACCAAGGACTAGTATAGAAAAACTGTAACTCAATGTCGTATGGACAGTTGGTAGAACAAAGCATTGCATGGCCAGTTCTTGGAGAAGATTGAAGGCAAAGTGGATAAAGAAAAGACCTGGTCATGGCTTACAAGTGGAACACTCAAAAAGGAGACAGAAGGACTAATACTGGAAGCACAAGAACAGGCCATTAGAACAAATGCTGTCAAAGCCAGAATTGAAAAATCAATAGACGATCCAAAGTGCAGACTCTTTAAAGAAACAGATGAAACAATCGATCACATACTCAGCTGCTGCAAAAAGATCGCCCAGACTGACTTCAAGCATAGACATGATGCTGTGGCACAGATGATCCACTGGAACTTGTGCCAGAAATACCATTTACCAATGGCAAAGAACTGGTGGGAACCTAAGCGCGAAAAAGTGGTCGAAAATGAGCAAGCAAAACTACTGTGGGACTTCCGACTTCAGACTGACCGAATTCTGAAGCATAACACACCAGACATCCTGATTGTGGAGAAAAGGAAAGTATGGATCATCGACATCGCAATCCCAGGGGACAGCAGAATTGAGGAGAAGCAACTAGAGAAATTAGTGAAATACGAAGATCTAAAAATCGAGCTGCAACGTCTCTGGCATAAGTCAGTGAAAGTGGTCCCAGTGGTACTTGGCACGCTGGGCGCAGGGCCAAAGGATCTCAGCGGACATTTGAAAACCATTGGAATTGACAAAATTTCCATCTATCAATTGCAAAAAGCCGCTTTACTGGGATCGGCAAACATAATTCACGCTACATCACACAGTCCTAGGTGCTTGGAAGCGTCCGACTAGTGATGAAATACGAAATTCAGCAGTGATCTCGTTTGCTGTGTTGTATTGACATAATAATAATAATAATAATAATAATAATAATAATAATAATAGCAGCAACCCATATCAACCATTAGCACCAGTCAGTGGTATTTGTGACACTTTTTAAGATGTTGAGTTGATTGAGTTTCATGTTTAATGAGTAAAAGAGATGATGATGATGATGATGATGATCATCATCATCATCCTCTTGTTTAAGGCACAATTCTCAACTGTCAAGCTGTGTTTTAGATACTCTTCATGGATATGCTTCCGACAATAACATAAAGGTATCTTGTTAATCTTTATGTGCCCTAACATAAACAAAAAGATTGGATAAAAATCTATATCTGGACCACTTCCATTGAAGAGATGAATAAAATTATTTTATTAGAAGATATATTAGTAATTTTAAAATGTAGAGCACATTTGCTTTGCCCTTTAATGTCAGTCTTATTTTCTTATTCAAATCTTGTACACTGTAAGTTAATTGGTTTTGGAAACTACTTATTATTCATGTAAAAATTAATGTGCCAATGTCTTTAAATCCTTTTAAATGATCATTCATGCATCTTCCTCCTTTAAGTACTGATGAAAATCTCTCAAAAATATCAATGCAAGTTGGTATTAAAAGAAAGTTTCGTTTAAAACATTCTTTTCCTGCTAACATAGGATTTTCATATTCACCAACTTTACTTGAATTCCATTAATTTTTTAAGCTGCTTTTAATAAATTCACGAAGTAATTTTTTAGGCTCTATAGTCTGTCATTTGTGTTCCAGCTGACTCTATGAATATTAATAACGGTGTTATCCTGATTAAATAGGCTTCATAGGAAATCCCTATGAATCCTATAGCTCAGACATCTCATTTTTCTAACTCTTTATGAATTTGGATTCAGACATTATATTGGATGACTTTAAAAAAAAAATCTAGTAGCATATTAGTGTATTCTTAAGCAAAATGACTTCTCATAAATCAAACAATTAAAAGATACACACACCTATGTTTTATGGTTTCAGGATTTCTGTACATGACAATATAATTTATTCGAATAGAACTTCAGCATTTCCAGAACAAAGGATGGGGTAGCTATTATAAAATATTGCCAAGGTTTGCCCTTAGATTCACCTTATATCAGTGATGGCTAACCTTTTTTTCGTTGTGTGCTGAAATAGTGTGTGTGTGCACTATCACGCACTTGCAAGTGCCCACATAATTCAATGCCTGGGGAGGAGGAAAACGGCCTCTCCTGCTGTGCAGAGGCCCTCTGGAGGCCACAAATGCCCTGTTTCCTGACTTCTGTGGGCCTGGTAGGCCCATTTTTTACCCACCCCAGGCTCCCGGGGAGGGTGAAAATGCCCCCCCTGGAGACTTTCCGGAAAGTTAAAATGTCCTCCCAGGGCCTCCGTGCAAGCTGAAAATTTTATTTTTTATTATTTATTTATTACTTAGATTTGTATGCCGCCCCTCTCCGAAGACTCAGCTGAGCTAGGGCAAGGGGTCACATGCGGGCAGATATGGCTTCGGAGAGGGGCAGCATACAAATCTAATAAATTATATTATTATTATTATTATTATTATTATTATTATTATTATTATTATTATTATTATTATTATTATTCATGTGCCACCCCTGACACCCATGCCATAGGTTCATTATCACTGCCTTATATCAGTGTTTCCCAACCTTGGCAACTTGAGGATATCTGGACTTCAACTCCCAGAATTCCCCAGCCAGCATTCGCTGGCTGGGGAATTCTGGGAGTTGAAGTCCAAATATCTTCAAGATGCCAAGGTTGGGAAACACTGCCTTATATCATTGAGTTTCTAGGTTGTTGGGGTTTTTTTGCAATTAAAAACATGTATATAAGTGGACAGGGTATGCTTAAATACAATGCAAACATCCCCACTTTATAATTAGTAATTATGGGTAACAATTGCGCCCAAAATTTCCATTGCTGAACACGATAGTTGTTAAATGAATTCTGCTCCATTTTACGACCTTTCTTACCACAGTTGTTAACTGAATCACTGCAGTTGTTACATTAGCAGAATGGTTGTTAGGGGAATCTATTTTTCATATTGATTTTTCTTGGCAGGTCACAAAAGGTGATGAAGTGATACTGCAAACCTCATAAATATGAGTTAGTTGCCAAGGGTCTGAATGTTGATCCCATGACCATGGGAATGCTGCAACGGTTGTTTAAGTGTGGAAAAAAGTCACTTTTCTCAGTGCTGTTGTAACTTCGAATGATCACTAAATGAACCATGGTAATTTGAAGATTACCTGTATGTCTGTTATCAAATTATTGTATTCCATCAAATTATCAAACTATTGTATTAAAAGTACATGGTACCTCTACCTACAAACGCCTCTACTTACGAAGTTTTCTAGATAAAAACCAGGTGTTCAAGATTTTTTTGCCTCTTCTCATTAACCATTTTCCACTTACAAACCCAAGCCTCCGAAACTGTAACCGGAAAAGGTAGGGAAAAGCCTCTATGGGGCCTCTCTAGGAATCTCCTGGGAGGAAACAGGGCCAGAAAAGGCAGGGAGAAGCCTCTATAGGGCCTCTCTAGGAATCTCCTGGGAGGAAACAGGGCCTCCACCACCCCCTGTGTTTTCCCCAATCACACATATTATTTGCTTTTACATTGATTCCTATGGGAAAAATTGCTTCTTCTTACAAACTTTTCTACTTAAGGACCTGGTCACGGAATGATTTAAGTTCGTAAGTAGAGGTACCACTGTGCACCGATGCTCCGCGAGCTGCACTGGTTGCCGGTTGATCTCTGAACGCAATTCAAGATGCTAGTTATCATCTATAAAGCCCTACATGACTCAGACTATCCTCGGGACCGCCTTCTGCTGCATATCTCCCAACAACCGATAAGAGCCCACAGAATTGGCCTTTGCTGGGTCCCCACTTTATAATTATATCAGTTCTCAAATTATTCCACAGTCACATCGTTTAACAAATTAGAGATAGTTGCCAGTGTGTGGTATTATCAGACAACAAACCTTATTCAACAATCCTTTTGACCAAAAGCAAGGCTTATTCCTATTATTTCTTTAACTTTTGGAGCCATAAGCTTGAGGAGAACTGTATATTAGAGACAGCTTACATTAGAGAACCATCTTTCAGCTGTGGCGAGGGAGACGTTTGCCCAGGTTCGCCTGGTGCACTAGTTGCAGCCCTACCTGGACCGGGACTCACTGCTCACAGTCACTCATGCCCTCATCACCTCGAGGCTCGACTACTGTAACGCTCTCTACATGGGGCTACCTTTGAAAAGTGTTCGGAAACTTCAGATTGTGCAGAATGCAGCTGCGAGAGCAATTATGGGCTTCTCTAAGTATGCCCATTTTACTCCAACACTCCGCAGTCTGCATTGGTTGCCAATCAGTTTCCGGTCACAATTCAAAGTGTTGGTTATGACCTATAAAGCCCTTCATGGCACCGGACCAGAATATCTTCGGGACCGCCTTCTGCCGCACGAATCCCAGCAACCGGTTAGGTCCCACAGAGTTGGCCTTCTTCGGGTCCCATCGACTAAACAATGTCGTCTGGCGGGACCCAGGGGAAGAGCCTTCTCTGTGGTGGCTCCGACCCTCTGGAACCAGCTCCTCCCTAAGATTAGGATTGCCCCCACCCTTCTTTCCTTTCGTAAACTCCTTAAAACCCACCTCTGCCGTCAGGCATGGGGGAACTGAAACATCTCCCCCTTGCCCATGTTGTTTTGGTGTTTGATTGATTGTGTGCTTGTTTTTTATATATATTGGGATTGGTTTTATTAATTTTTTAACCTAAAACTGTAATTAGATTGGTAAATATTAGATTTGTCAATATGTATTGTTTTTGCCATTGTTGTGAGCTACCCCGAGTCTGCGGAGAGTGGCGGCATATAAATCCAATAAATCTAATCTAATCTAATCTTAAATATGTTAAAAGGTTAAATAAGGTCCAGGAGGGAAATGTTTTTAATAGGAAAGAGAACACAAGAACAATCTGAAGTTAGTTGGGGGAAAGATCAAAAGCAACGTGAGAAAATATTATTTTACTGAAAAAGTAGTAGATCCTTGGAACAAACTTCCAGCAGACGTGGTTGGTAAATCCACAGTAACTGAATTTAAACATGCCTGGGATAAACATATATCCATCCTAAGATAAAATACAGGAAATAGTATAAGGGCAGACTAGATGGACCATGAGGTCTTTTTCTGCCGTCAGTCTTCTGTGTTTCTATATTTCCACAAGATGGTGCTCATCACATAAAGGTAGCTCTGTGCTATTCCGAAGGGCTCCTTCTTGTCCTCTGGGATGATTAATATTTATACAAAATGCAGGGCGGGATGGGGGAATCATACAAAGGTTGATTAACTCCCCCCAGATATCAGAATTGCCCCCACTCTCCTTGACTTTTGTAAGCTCTTAAAAAATCCACCTCTGTCGTCAGGCATGGGGGAATTGAAATATTCCCTTCCCCATAGCTTATAAAATTTATGTATGGTATGACTGTATGTATGACTGATTTCTTAAATTGGGGTTTTTTAGATTTTTTAATATTAGATTTGTTTATGTTGTCTTTTTACTGTTGTTAGCCGCCCCGAATCTGCGGAGAGGGGCGGCATACAAATCTAATAAATAAATAAATAAATAAATAAATTAAAAGTAATGATACCAGAATGTTGACTTTTATTATTTATTAAACAGATTTATATGGCTGTTCAACTCACATATGGTGACTTTGGGAGGTGCATGGTGTTAGGTGTTAAAGACTAAATTGTGCTACTCCTAAGAGGCTGCACAGAATAAAAACATGGAGGTAGCAGATTTCCAGCTAATATTCCAGAGATATGAGCAGTACTGTACTTCAAATAACCAGACCACATACTTTAAATGTACAAATATTATTTACATTAGGCAAATATCATAGTCACATTCCTAGTTGTACACAAATGCAGCAAGCAATATTCTCAATACATATACAATGCAAGCTTAATACATATACAGACCAACATTAGAACATATAGTTCTTACTACACACAATAGTCATTACAATAGAACAGCCATATAGACAAACTAGTATAGAATCAGAGAGATGTCAGAGAGAGTCTCACTTGGTTTTGCAATTATATCTGGGATGAGTTTGATTATGTTAGCCTTGAGGATGGTTAGTTCTATAGGTATAGGAATCTGTGATTTAGATCAGTGTTTCCCAACCTTGGCAACTTGAAGATATTTGGACTTCTGGCTGGGGAATGCTGGCTGGGGAATTCTGGGAGTTGAAGTCCAGATATCTTCAAGTTGCCAAGTTTGGGAAACACTGTTTTAGATCAATGCATTTCATGATTGATTGAGCTCTCTAATTAGAGGGTATGTGGATGCATCCTTGCATAGTGAGTGCATAGTGCACAGTGAGAAAGGGAAATTTTATCAGCTCTGATAAAGGGAGCAGAATTACCTGCTTCCTCAACAAACCATCAGTTTCAAAGGTCCTGGCATAAGTGGATTAACTAGACAACTTTTCGTCAGGAATACATTTTAGACTGGGATACAGTACTGAGATGATGATGATGATAATAATAATGATGATGATGATGATGATAATAATAATAATAATAATTTATTATTAGATTTGTATGCCGTCCCTCTCCGAAGACTCAGAGCAGTTCACAACATAATACATAATGTACAAATCCAATATTAAAAACAGAAGAAAACCCTTATAAAAAATTAATCACACAATCCAAGCAAACCATACATAAACCATAGTAGCTAAGGGGCATGTCAATTTCCCATGCGGTGGCTTTTTAGGAGCTTGCGAAAGGCAAGGAGGGTGGGGGCAATTCTAATCTCCGGGGGGGAGTTGATTCCAGCAGGCCGGGGCTGCTACATAGAAGGCTCCTCCCCTTGGTGGTGGGATTCAATTTTTTCAAAAACTACCAGTTCTGAGGGTGTGGTTAGGTGGGCATGGCTTGGTGGGCTTGGCAGGGGAAGGATACTATAAAATTTCTATTCCCACTCCACTCCAGGGGAAAATACTGCAAGATCTCTATTCCCTCCCCAGTCAGGGGAAGGTTACTGTAAAATCCCCATTTCCTCCTGATCAGCTGGGACTCAAGAAGCAGAGAATAGATTGGGCGGGACCAGTCAGAGGTGGTATTTACCAGTTCTCTGAACTACCCCAAATTTCTGCTATTGGTTCTCCGAGCTACTCAAAATTCCCGCTACCAGTTCTCCAGAAGTGCTCAGAACCTGCTGAAACCCGGAGGACCCGGATTGTGGGGGCAATATGCTGGCTCTGTTAAAAAGTGCTATTGCTAACATGTTGTAAGCCGCCCTGAGTCTAAGGAGAAGGGCGGCATAAAAATCAAATAAATAAATAAATAAAGCCACCTTTGTACTGAGACATTAGTCTGTGGGAGTTTCAGGATGGGTTGCATTCATCCTTGCTCTTCTTGATTTTTTGATAGTCTACAGGACCTTCAACCATGGTATTCTTTTAAACTAGCCTATTGGATTGGGGAAGGGAGTAGTGGGCTGGTTTCAGATGCTATTGAGATGCCCCACAAGTTTACCAACTTTCTTCTTCTTTTTAATGTATGCATGAAGGGACCAACCATGAGCATAGGGTGCAGCACCTTGACTATACTGATGGTACCTAATTGTACATCTGTCACATTTTTGTCCCTGTGTCTGAAAACTCTTTTGAGAATAATCTGCCCACTTACACAACAGTGGTTGCCCCTGACCATGTAGGCCTTTAGAAACACAATCAAGACCTGGCTCACAGTGAATGGTGTGGAAGGAGGCTTTAAGGTGCCATTCAAAGCCTCCGCCCAGCTGTAGAGAATACTCCTCATTGTCTAGCAGTAGGTTCGCCACACTGTTCATGGCTACTGTGTCGCCTGTCGCGAATAACAGGAATACACACATCCGCCCCACCCTGCCCAGACGGAGCAGTGAGCAACTGGGAAAACAATCCCTGTTCGGGGGAATCGATCGAGAAGGACCACGTATGTTCACTGGGGTCACATATGCCCCCCCAGTATCACTCTACAATCCCCGCAGGGAAGCACTGAACTATCGTTTTAGGGCTTATTCTATCAGTAGCATAGTGGTTACAACATTTGGTAGATACCCAGGATCTCCCAGTTTAAAACTCAGCAGCAATATATAAATTATCTATTTCTTTACCTGCAATAGTCTTTCAAATGCTTTTTTTTTTTTTGCAAGTTCACGGGTGCATCATTTCATTGCTTTACCTGACATTTGATCTGGAAATAAAAGAAAAGCTCTA
This sequence comes from Erythrolamprus reginae, assembly GCF_031021105.1. Taxonomy (NCBI): domain Eukaryota; kingdom Metazoa; phylum Chordata; class Lepidosauria; order Squamata; family Dipsadidae; genus Erythrolamprus; species Erythrolamprus reginae. Next base: position 70,756,760 of record NC_091950.1, read on the forward strand.
GTATTTCAATGGTGCAGGGGTGGATTTATTTTTTTAAAAAGGCAGAAAAGTGGATAACTGAATGAAAGAAAGAAAATATTTTTTTAAAAAAAATCTGGTGGTTTTTTAACCAGTGACACTTGGCACATCAAGCAGAAGTTAAAACAAATATGCTACTGGAATACAGTTGGCAGCAGTAGCTGCAGATGAAGAGATCTGAGAGCTGCAGGGAGTGACTAGCAAGCCAGGTGAGGGGGCATCCTGCCAGAGGATTTGAGCGACAGACGTTTACATAGAAACATAGAAGACTGACGGCAGAAAAAGACCTCATGGTCCATCTAGTCTGCCCTTATACTATTTCCTGTATTTTATCTTACAATGGATATATGTTTATCCCAGGCATGTTTAAATTCAGTTACTGTGGATTTACCAACCACGTCTGCTGGAAGTTTGTTCCAAGGATCGACTACTCTTTCAGTAAAATAATATTTTCTCATGTTGCCTTTGATCTTTCCCCCAACTAACTGCAGATTGTGTCCCCTTGTTCTTGTGTTCACTTTCCTATTAAAAACACTTCCCTCCTGAACCTTATTTAACCCTTTAACATATTTAAATGTTTCGATCATGTCCCCCCTTTTCCTTCCGTCCTCCAGACTATACAGATTGAGTTCATAAGTCTTTCCTGATACGTTTTATACTTAAGACCTTCCACCATTCTTGTAGCCCGTCTTTGGACCCGTTCAATTTTGTCAATATCTTTTTGTAGGTGAGGTCTCCAGAACTGAACACAGTACTCCAAATGTGGTCTCACTAGCGCTCTACATAAGGGGATCACAATCTCCCTCTTCCTGCTTGTTATACCTCTAGCTATGCAGCCAAGCATCCTACTTGCTTTTCCTACCGCCCGACCACACTGCTCACCCATTTTGAGACTGTCAGAAATCACTACCCCTAAATCCTTCTCTTCTGAAGTTTTTGCTAACACAGAACTGCCAATGCAATACTCAGATTGAGGATTCCTTTTCCCCAAGTGCATTATTTTACATTTGGAAACATTAAACTGCAGTTTCCATTGCTTTGACCATTTATCTAGTAAAGCTAAATCATTTACCATATTACATATATTTACCTACAAGGAAAGCACAGCAGTGAAACTGTACAGTGATACCTGAGCTTCCAAAAGCCAGAAAACATCACTTTTAGCATGGAGCAGGAAATCATAGGAAGAGATCACATTCACAGTGGGCTAGTAGAGGACCATGACATCCTTTCTGCCCTCCAGAAACAGCTGGTGGCCCAAGGCTTAGGATACAGCACGGCAACATGAGAAGGTACTCATACAGGAGCTGCTGATACAGTTCTACAGAGGAATCATTGAGTCTGTCATCTGCACCTCTATAACTGTCTGGTTTGGTTCTGCAACCCAACAGGACCGACACAGACTTCAGAGGATCAGAACTGCAGAAAAAACAATTGCTGCCAACCTGCCTTCCATTGAGGACCTGTATACTGCATGAATCAAAAAGAGGGCAGGGAAAATATTTACTGACCCCTCACATCCTGGACACAAATTGTTTCAACTCCTACCCTCAAAACGTTGCTACAGAGCACTGCACACCAAGACAGCTAGACACAAGAACAGTTTTTTCCCGAACGCCATCACTCTGCTAAACAAATAATTCCCTCAACACTGTCAGACCTTTTACTAAATCTGCACTTCTATTCTACTAGTTTTTCTCATCATTCCTATCATCCTTTTCCTCCCACTTAGGACTGTATGACTGTAACTTGTTGCTTGTATCCTAAGATTTTTATTAATATTGTTTATTCATTGCTTATTTGACCCCTATGACAATCATTAAGTGTTGTACCACATGATTCTTGACAAATGTATATTTTATTTTATGTACGCTGAGAGCATATGCACCAAGACAAATTCCTTGTGTGTCCAATCACACTTGGCCAATAAAAATTCTATTCTATTCTACCCTTTCCAATTGCAGGAATATCAACATAAGAACAAGCTGTATTAAGATACAGTATTATAAGAAATGGGGAGAAGTATTCACCAGAGAGGTATCCAGCCTTGGCAACTTTAAGACCTGTGGACTTCAACTCCCAAAATACCCTAGCCAGCTGGCGGAAGAATTCTGAGAGTTGAAGTCCACAGGTCTTAAACTTGCCTAGGATGGATGTCCCTGATGTAAGGCCACATTTTAACAATTGCTCAGAATCTATACTATTTGACATTTGGTTAAGAGCATAAGAAAAAAAGTTATCTTTTTTTCTGAACGCATAACAAAATTTATATTACTTGTGACCTACAGAAAACTTAATTTCTCTCTCTCCCCAATGAGAAACAAGCAATGTATATTTAAAAATATCTGGGGGCGAAGGTTCATTCTGTGAGCTTGTAGGTTGGTTTCTGAAAATGTCCTTACCATGCTAGGTAACATCTGCAGTGAAGCTTAAGAGACGATGAATATCTATCTAGTGCAGGGGTGCCAAACCCAAGGCCCACAGGCTGGATCTGGCCTGCAAGGTGCTTAACCTGGCCAGGGGACTGGCCTGAAAATAGAAAAGGACCAGCCAGCGGTGCCTCTGGCAGCCAAAACAGGGTGCAGGGGCAAGGTGGGTTCTAATTTACCTTCCCACCGGTTCACTTCTTCCCATGCCACTGGCTGTGGGTGCATTGCATGCTGCAAGGCTACACCAAATGGGCATGCACAGGTACATGCGTAGTGCCAAAACCTTGGTTTCTGCCCATGCACAGAAACAAAAACCGGCAAAAAAGAGCCAAAAACAAGATGGCAGACAGACTGTGCCCAAAACTTGGCTTCTGCATATGCACAAAAGCAAAAACCAGCAAAAAATAGCAAAAAAAAAATCCAAAAAGAAGACGGCAGTGGTCACAGACCGTGGTCACAGACGGCAGTGGTCACAGACGTACCGTGATGTCACCACCAGTTTACTACTGCTTCTATAGACCAATTAAAGACTGTTTTTAATGTATTAATTGGATTGCTATTATTGATTCTTGTCTTTTGTACATGTTGTGAGCCGCCCCGAATCCTTGGGGAGGGACGGCATACAAATCCAATTAAATAAATAAATAAATAAATAATAAATTAGAACTGGTAGGAACCCACCTCTGGGTTCAGGGGAGCACGTGTGTCCTGCCCAGTTGCCCCGTTTTGACTGGCAAAGTGCTGCAGGATGCCAGCCAGGCTGAAAATGTAGCTTGGAGGGGGGGAGGCACACACAGCTCCCCCATGCCTGATTTTGGCTGGCCAGGTGCTGCAGGAGGCGTCCGTCCCATCTCCCCCACCACCTGTCCGACCCACAGAGGAGAACTAAAATGTTGATCCGTCCCTGGAAGAAATAGTTTGACACCAATGATCTAATGAGATCATCCAAGGGCATGGGGTGAGGTATCATCAATACGCCGATGATACCCAGTTATACATCTCTATCCCATGTCCATGCTGTTGCGGCCTGGATGGGTATCAACAAACTCAAACTTAACCCAGACAAGACGGAGTGGCTGTGGGTCTTGACTCCCAAGGATGATCCAATCTGTCCGTCCATTACCCTGGGGGGGGGGGAATTATTGACCCCCACAGAGAGGGTCCGCAACTTGGGTGTCCTCCTCGATCCACAGCTGACATTGGAACATCATCTTTCAGCTGTGGCAAGGGGGGTGTTTGCCCAGGTTCACTTGGTGTACCAGTTGCGGCCCTATTTGAACCGGAAGTCACTGCTCACAGTCGCTCATGCCCTCATCACCTCAAGATTCGACTACTGCAATGCTCTCTACATGGGGCTACCTTTGAAAAGTGTTCGGAAACTTCAGATCGTGCAGAACGCAGCCGCAAGAACCATCATGGGGCTTCCAAGATTCGCCCACGTTTCCACAACACTCCGTGGCTTGCATTGGATGCCGATCAGTTTCCGGTCACAATTCAAAGTGTTGGTTATGACCTTTAAAGCCCTACATGGCTTTGGACCAGAGTACCTCCGGAACCGCCTGCTACCGCACGAATCCCAGCGACCGATAAGGTCCCACAGAGTTGGCCTTCTCCGGGTCCCATCGACTAAACAATGTCGTTTGGCGGGCCCCAGGGGAAGAGCCTTCTCTGTGGCAGCCCCAGCCCTCTGGAATCAACTCCCCCCGGAGATAGAATTGCCCCCACCCTCCCTGTCTTTCATAAACTACTCAAGACTCACTTATACCGCCAGGCATGGGGGAGTTGAGACACCTTTTCCCCAGGCTCTTTTATACTTTGTTTTATGTTTTGTATGAAAGTGTTATTTGGTTTTTAAAATAAAGATAGTGTTTTATATGTTTTTAATATTAGATTTGTTCTACTATAATATTGTTTTTATTATTGTTGTGAACCGCCCTGATTCTTCGGAGAGGGGCGGCATACAAATCTAATAAATAATAATAATAATTATTATTATTATTATTAATAATAATAATAATTATTATTATTATTAATGCCTAATTCTTTTTCTGCATTTTGATCACATTACCACCTTAGCGCTTCACTTGTTTTAGAGTGGGAAAATTATGGCTGCGTTTATTATTCCTGGTTTATATTTTTCATAACACTTGATGATTGGCTAGCAGGCTGGAACTGATGGGATTCAAAGTCATATCTGGATGAATCTCTGGTTCTTCGTGATCCTCTTTCTCTCCCACAGACGCTTCTTCATATCAAAATGAGACAAGTTGCCTTAAGCATCTCTTCAGAAGACATTCAGTTGAACCAGAGTTTAAAATAGGCATAATGCTAATATATTTTGGGATTCACCCTGCCCCCATCACTCTATTTCCATATGTTCTATTTCCCATCACTCTATTTCCATATCTCAGGGACCGCCTTCTGCTGCACGAATCCCAGTGACCAGTTAGGTCCCACAGAGTGGGCCTTCTCCGGGTCCCGTTAACTAAACAATGTCGTTTGGCGGGACCCAGGGGAAGAGCCTTCTCTGTGGCGGCCCCGGCCCTTTGGAACCAACTCCTCCGAGAGATTAGAATTGCCCCCACCCTCCTTGCCTTTCGTAAGTTTCTTAAAACCCACCTCTGACATCAGGCATGGGGGAACTGAGATATTCTTTCCCCATAGGCCTTACAATTTACGCATGGTATGTTTGTATGTATGTTTGGTTTTATAATAAGGTTTTTTTTAGTTGTTTAGTATTGGATTGTTACATGCAGTTTTTTTATCACTGTTGTTAGCCGCCCCAAGTCTGCGGAGAGGGATGGCATACAAATTCAATCAATCAATCAATCAATCAATCAATCAATAAAATAAAATAAATGTTCAAAGTAATTATTCATTTATGAAACTCTAAATCTGGCTGAGCACCAAATCAAGATTTGAGTTTCTTCTATAGATCACATTTATCTGAATAGTGCTTTATTTTAAATGGGCAAGATACAATGGAAATAGCTAAGGCAACTGATATAAAAGCCAAGACTGCAAAATCTACTCCCTATTTCCCTAATGTTAAGTCAGAAACCAGGATCTTTGAAATTATCCTGAAACGTTTTGCCTAAGGCCAAGCTAAACTAAATCACTTAATCTACCAGGCAACTGCATATAAAAACAGAGCTACCTTATAGAATAATTTCCCCGGGGAGCAAACAGTTTGTTTTCTTAACACTCATATATGTGCCAAGTTTTGATGTCATTAAAAAAAAATCCTTCACAAAAGGATTTGCATTTCTTAGAATTTTTTTTAAAGGCTGGCAAATCAAAAGGTCAATCATGAAATCAACCAAAGTTCAACAAAAGACAGTATGAGAAATTCCTATTGCATTAAAAATAAAAATAAAGGGTAGTAGGTAATTTAACACTCCTTTACAACAAATATTCCATATAGAATAGAATAGAATTTTTTTTATTGGCCAAGTGTGATTGGACACAAATTGGACACAAGGAATTTGTCTTGGTGCATATGCTCTCAGCGGACATAAAATAAAATATAAATTTATCAAGAATCATGTGGTACAACACTTAATGATTGTCATAGGGGTCAAATAAGCAATGAAGAAGCAATATTAATAAAAATCTTAGGATATAAGCAACACGTTACAGTCATACAGTCAACATGGGAGGAAATGGGTGAAAAGAATGATGGGAAAAAGTAGTAGAATAGAAGTGCAGATTTAGTAGAAAGTCTGATAGCATTGAGGGAATTATTTGTTTAGTAGAGTGATGGCGTTCGGAAAAAAACTGTTCTTGTGTCTAGTTGTCTTGGTGTGCAGTGCTCTGTAGCGACGTTTTGAGGGCAGGAGTTGAAACAATTTGTGTCCAGGATGTGAGGGGTCAGTAAATATTTTCCCTGCCCTCTTTTTGACTCGTGCAGTATACAGGTCCTCAATGGAAGGCAGGTTGGCAGCAATTGTTTTTTCTATATTTCAACGATGTGAATACCATCTTCACCTCTAACTTATAACAGGCTTAGGCACAGGATCTCATAAAATATGATAATCATTAGATTTTCCCTCCTTCATATTCCTCTCCGTTTTGAATGCTATTTCATTACCTCAACAGCCAATAAAAAACTTGTTATTATTGTTGTTGTCAATTGCACTCCCATTCTTGGTTTCTCCTTGTCCAAAACTCATATTATAGAATGACTTGTCTTTATTTGTGTAGTGTTGTCTTGCATACCAGCAGCCTCTTTTCATGGGGGCCGGTAATGCGATCATTATCACAAATTCCTTTTTCCTCATATAACAAGAGGACTACCTCACAGATTATACAGGCTGCTACTGAGGAGCATTCAAAATCTTAAACAACTGCAAAATATTATAGTTGGCTTTCAGCTTTGGCATGTCCCAGAGATAATATTACATTTTCATTAGAAGGTAGCTTCATTGAAAGGGCTTGCAATTGCCTTGGAATATACTAGTTCTATGGATAGATAGATATTTATTAGATTTGTATGCCGCCCCTCTCCGAAGACTCGGGGCGGCTAACAATAATATAAAAAGACAATGTAAACAAATTAATATTAAAGACAATCTAAAAAACCCCAATTTAAAAAACCACTCATACATACCATGTATAAATTCTATAAGCCTAGGGGGAAGATAAATTTCAATTCCCCCATGCCTGACGACAGAGGTGGGTTTTAAGGAGCTTGCGAAAGGCAAGGAGAGTGGGAGCAACTCTGATATCTTGGGGGGAGCTGGTTCCAGAGGGCCGGGGCCGCCACAGAGAAGGCTCTTCTCCTGGGTCCCTCCAAACGACATTGCTTAGTCGACGGGACCCGGAGAAGGCCAACTCTATGGGACCTAACCGGTTGCTGGGATTCGTGCGGCACAAGGTGGTCCCGGAGATATTCTGGTCCGATGCCATGAAGGGCTTTATAGGTCATAACCAACACTTTGAATTGTGACCGGAAATTGATCGGCAACCAATGCAGACTGCGGAGTGTTGGTGTAACATGGGCATACCTAGGGAAGCCCATGATTGCTCTTGCAGCTGCATTCTGCACGATCTGAAGTTTCCGAACACATTATCTTATTATTATTATTATTATTATTATTATTATTATTATTATTATTATTATTAATTGGATTTGTATGCCGCCCCTCTCGGGGCGGCAAGGTAGCCCCATGTAGAGAGCATTACAGTAGTCGAACCTCGAGGTGATGAGAGAAGAGTGACTGTGAGCAATGAGTCCCGGTCCAGATAGGGCTGCAACTGGTGCACCAGGCGAACCTGGGCAAACGCCCCCCTCGCCACAGCTGAAAGATGGTTCTCTAATGTGAGCTGTGGATCAAGGAGGGTGCCCAAGTTGCGGACCCTCTGAGGGGGTCAATAATTCCCCCCCCCCAGGGTTATAGATGGACAGATGGAATTATCCTTGGGAGGCAGAACCCACAGCCACTCCGTCTTATCCTATACTTCTAACACTGGCTCTAAATACTATTATTTCACACATAATTATATTTACCTGCATATCATTTTTATTCATAATCTGTTTTCTGAAATCAAAAGTAGGTGGTGGGCGTGTACCATGTTTCCCGAAAATAATACCATCTTCGATTTTTTTGTACCCTGAAATAAGCGCTTGGTCTTACTGCCATTCCCTCAAAAGCACAATTGGGCTTATTTTCAGAGGATGTCTTATTTTGGGGGAAGAAAGAGTATTGTCTATTCTTTTGCAAATCTGTAGAGGTAGTCCTTGACTTACAATAGTTTATTTAGTAACTGTTTAAAATTGCAATGGTACTGAAAAGAAGTGACTTATGACTGGTTGTCATACTTAAGACCACTGCAGTATCCCTATGGTCACATGATCAAAATTCAGACGCTTGGCAGCTGACACATTTATATGATGATTGCAGTATCCTAGAATCATGTGATCACCTTTTGCAACTTTCTGATGAGCAAAGTCAATAGGGAAGAATGATTTTCCATCCTTTTTGTTTTGTACATTATTATTGTATATGGGTGTGTTTAATGAAAGCTAATCTGGTCAAGCAGTTAAAGTACCATATTGGAAAACAGGAGACTGTGAGTTTTAGTCCTACTGAAGATATGAAAATTGGCTGGTTGACTTGTCCAATCATTTTTTCTTTCCAGCCCAATATATTAGGCTCAGGTGAAAAGTAGTCATTTAGTTCTTGTTGCAACCAAAAGACTAGCAAGAAAAAAAAATCAATGATATTTCAGACAGCTCATAGTGTTTTTTTAAAAAGCACAAATATTTAGAAAAAAATTGTGGGATGATAGGTTGTCCTTAACTTACTATATAGATAGTCAAAAGGGATGTAGTGCTATAGGTATAATCTAAAATAGATTAGAAATATATTTCTAGCATGGTTTCACTGAAAACTATGGAGAGTGGAAACACTGAGAACATCTATATCAAAAATCTCAACCCACTGCAGGATGAGCAGACATTCATAAAAGGTAAATTGATTCCCCTGGGCCGTTTCTGTTTTATGTATGGTTTATATGAGATGTATGATTGCTTTTTATATTAAGGGTTTTTAAATTGTTTTAATCAATTGGATTTGTACTGTTTTATTGTTGTGAGCCGCTTTGGAGAGGGGCGGCATACAAATCTAATTAATAATAATAATAATAATAATAATAATAATAATAAATCATATCACAAATGTACCTGTATCTTTCAACTCTCCATTTGAAGTTTAGGGAAAGGGTTTTAGTTCAGTGAAGTTGAATGTGTGTTTCCAGTTTTAGCTTTTAGACAAATCCAAATACAGTGGGTACCTCGTCTTACAAATGCCTCTTCTAACGAACTTTTCGAGATATGAACCTGGTGTTTAAGATTTTTTTGCCTCTTCTTCCGAACTATTTTCACTTTACGAACCCAAGCCGCTGGTACTGGGATGCCCCGCCTCCAGACTTCCGTTGCTGCCGAAGCGCTGGGATTCTCCTGAGCCTCCTTTTGCTGGGAATCCCCGCCTCTGGACTTCCGTTGCCAGCCAAAGCGCCCATTCTTGCACTGCTGGGAATCCCCGCCTCTGGACTTCCGTTGCCAGCCAAAGCGCCCATTCTTGCACTGCTGGGAATCCCCGCCTCTGGACTTCCGTTGCCAGCTGAAGCGCCCGTTCGTTGCTGGGATTCCCTTCATTTTTGCCTGCGCTGCTTTGAATCCCAGCGAGGGGAGTCTCAGGGAAATCCCAGCAGTGCAAGAACGGGCGCTTTGGCTGGCAACGGAAGTCCGTAGGCAGGGATTCCCAGCGGCGCAAGGCAAAAGGGGTGAGTTTTGGGATTGCACGCATTATTCGCTTTTACATTGATTCCTATGGGAAACATTGTTTCATCTTATGAACTTTTCTACTTACAAACCTCATCATGGAACAAATTAAGTTCATAAGACAAGGTACCACTGTATATTGTTTTCCAAATACAAGGTAGAACCATCAGAATGGTCAGTGCAGGCTGGAGCAAAAATCTGAAAAGGCCAGCTGTAAACTTCAGGTTTGAGAAAAAAAATTCTGCATAAATTTGCTTTCAGTACAATCGGTTGAATAAGAGCTTGAATGGGTTGAATAAGAGCTCATCTTCACCACTCAGAAGAATCCTTCAAAAAGAGGCTAATGACACACGAAACACAGGCACACCATAGAAGACCTCATTTCTGTTTTCTGATACATGAATGAATGAATTCTAGTTGTGTGGCAAGATCTGGATACTGAGGTTAATCAATAGACCACTTTGCAGCCCTTGACATATGAGAAGGAAAGGCAAACACACAAAAGGTGTGTGGCTGTCTATTCATACCTGCTGAAAGACAAATGAAAATGGCTGAAAGATTAGATGAGCCATCGTTTTACTATCAACTTAATGGAAAGCCTTAAGATTCCAATAGTAATTGAAAGGATAACCAAACCATTAAGATGTAGTATGACCAGGGGGGAAAATATATTTTAAAAAGGTCAAGTATCAAGAAGAAGAATTTTTATTGCTTTCTCACAATAGAAATATTAATAACAATGATTCTTCAAGTACATTTATCTTACACCACTGCTCGCCAATGGTCTATTACCTGTTATAAAATCTTGCACAAGAAAATGGAATACTTGTCACTGTGTGCAAAATATCTTTTTCGGCTTATAAATGGGACAGGAGAGAGGAGAATAGAGTCGTAATTCTATTATTTAGCAACCTTCAGAGATGATAGTATCACTTCAAATCCCTAAAAACAGGCTAGAGACAAATATTAGCCTTATCAGAACAGCAAAGGAATGGATCAAATTACATTTCAAGGAGAAAACTGTATTTTAATTTAGTACTCTGTGGTGCCTTTACACAGCAGTCACCTTCAATGCAGCTAGGGAGTATCAGACATTTCCACAATCATTTTCACTTTTTAACCACACAATGCAGAAAAGAAAATCTTTCCTGATGGGCCTAGTGTTATAAGAATCAGGGACATTGCTTGTCTTAGACTTCACCCCGGAACTCAATGAATATACTACCAGTGAGTATAAAACTTCCAAAGAAATAGCAATATTCAAATTGTAACGCCTAAGAGATTGTGAAATATACTAGATTGCCAAGTCAAAGTACAGTGATCCCCCAAGTTTCGCGATCCCGATCATTGCGAATCGCTATATCGCGATTTTTCCACCCGATGACGTCACTCCCTTCCTTTCTCATCTTTCTTTCTCTCTCTCTTTCTCTATCTTGCTTCTTCCTCTCACACTCTCTTCCTCCCTCTCTCATCTCTTTCTTTCCTTCTCTCTCTTTCTCTATCTCTCCCCCTCTTGCTCTCGAGCGGCAAGCGAGCAGCCGGGCGAGCGGGTGACGGGCAAGCGGCAAGCGAGCAGGTGGGCGGGCGAACGGGCAAGCGAGCAGGTGGGCGGGCGAACGGGCAAGCGGCAAGCGAGCAGGCGGGCGGGCGAACGGGAAGCGGCAAGTGGCAAGCGAGCAGGCGGGCGGCAAACGGGCAAGCGGCAAGCGGCAAGCGATCTTGGGGTTTCCCCTTTGCCTGGGCGGCGGGAAGACCGGGGAAGGTTCCTTCGGCCGCCCAACAGCTGATCTGCTCCGCAGCGTGGCAGCAGCAAGGAGCCGAAGATGGGGTTTCCCCGTTGCCTGGGCAACGGGGAAACCCCATCTTCGGCTCCTCGCTGCTGCCGCGCTGCGGAGCAGATCAGCTGTTGGGCGGCCGAAGGAACCTTCCCCGGTCTTCCCCGCCGCCCACACGCAAACTCCACCATCTGCGCATGTGCGGCCATGGAAAAAGGGGCGCACATGCGCAGATGGTGTTTTTACTTCCGCACCACTACATCCCGAATTATCGATTATTGCAAGGGGTCTTGGAACGGAACCCTCGCGATAATCGGGGGATCACTGTAATCATACATTGGAAACTTTGAATCACACAAATTTTCTGAGTAACTAGGTTGGAAGGAAGGAGCTCTTGTCATAGCTTGTAAAACGTCTAGGTATTACACAAAGAGCAGAATGGACCACTGTTGACCTCTCCCGATTCCTAAGAGGTCAGTAAAGGGCGTTCATAAGTGCACCACAGTGCTTTCAATCCCCTGTCCTAAAGTTTCTTTTTTACTAGTATCATGTATATAAATATTATTACAACTTTGTATACCACGGATACGTACTTGACAAAACAAAACAAAATAAAACAAATAAAATAAATAGTTAAGGACACTATAAAAAGATCATAATTAGAATTTCTTTCTTTCTTTTTTCTTTTTGCAATCAAGTGATATGAGCAATGAAAATTTCCAAGAATATTTGTTTGTTTGTTTGTTTGTTTGTCCGATCGTTCATTCATTCATTCGTTCATTCATTCATTCAATTTTTATACCACCCTTCTCCTTAGACTCAGGGCAGCTTACAACATGTTAGCAATATAACTTTTTAACAGAGGCAGCATATTGCCCTCACAATTCGGGTCCTCATTTTACCCACCTTGGAAGGATGGAAGGCTGAGTCAACCTTGAGCCGGTGATGAGATTTGAACCGCTGACCTACAGATCTACAGTCAGCTTCAGTGGCCTGCAGTACAGCACTCTACCTGCTGCGCCACCCCGGCTCTTTTAATATTAATCTCTTGAGTAATGTTTAAGTAGATAGAAATAAATAGGACATCATATAACACAGACAAGACAAATTTTATGTTCACCTTGCTTAGTGCACAAGGCTTTAAGATTTTTTTCATTTCTTGAACTATATCTTACAATAAGTTGCATTAGTACCAAAATATACTAATCACTCACATTCACCAATTATTTATATACACAGACCTAAATAAATGGTTTTCAACACTCAGCATCCATGCATAAATCATGGTTAGCTGATTTACATGGAGAGTACCAAGCTCTTATTTAATCAATACATAAAGCAATTACATTATAATATAATGTTTTCTCTCGGTAATCAGCCCAGGCGTATATTACAAATGCCTATGTTTGAATCTAAATTAATAACGTTTATAATTTATTTTTTGTTTTGAGTAAGGATTCAACGCCTCACATTGCTGGTCTTTAGCAAAGCACATGGCTCCCTCTTGGAATTTCTATTAAAGGGAGATTAATAGATATTAATTAACAAATATATTTTTCAAGTTTCCCATTTTTTAAAAAACAAAACATTGACAGACTTTGTTGCAATGTAAAGAAAGATTTAGAATTGTTCCCTATTGTGCATGTGTTTCATTGCACAATATGAAGGGGTATGTTTCGTATGCTGTGAAGGGGTTGATTGCTAAGCGTAGATAGTTGCAAATGGGTCAGTGTGTACGCCTTCCACAATGATGCATTGTGCAGAGGTGTGCATGCTGCGTGCTAATTGGTTGATCCAATTTCTTGTACAAATCGATGGTGAGACCACACTTGGGATATAATGGAACTCGAAAAGATGCAAAAAAAGGCAACAAGTATCAAGGAAATGGAGCACTTCCCTTATGAAACCAGGTTGCAATGCCTTGGTCTCTTCAGCCTTGAAAGACGGCGTTTAAGGGGTGACTTGATCGAAGTGTATAAAATCATGCATAGAAAAGGTGGATAGAGAAAAATTCTTTTCTCTATCACACAATACTAGGACGAGGGGGCCCTCCCTAAAACTCATAGGTAAGAAAGTGAGGACAAATCAAGGGAAATATTTCTTCACCCAGAGGGTCGTTGGTTTATGGAATTCACTTTCAGAAGAGGTTGTGACAGCTGTCAGCCTTGACAGCTTCAAGGCAGGATTAGACAAATTCATGGATGCCAAGTGTATCGGTGGTTATTGAAACAGATGTCCATGTGCCGCCTCTATGTTGGTTAAGGCAGGTAGGATTCCCTTGGGTACCATTTGTTGGGGGTCAAGGGAAAGGGCTTCTCTTTCGGCTCAAGATCCCCATGGACAATTGGTGGGCCACTGTGTGACACAGAATGCTGGACTCAATGGGCTTTGGCCTTATTCAGCATTGTTCTTATGTTCTTGAACCAACTATGCTGTTTGAGTGCCCCCAAAGCACAACAATGCATTTGCAGAAATATAAATGCAACACTTATGCAACCATCCCTAAATGACAGACACATACATTCCCTGATGTGCAGTGCTAAAAAAGTCTACTTCAGGCTTTAGGAACAATTCATTATGTGGCAGGCCAGTGATCCAATATTTCTAATACTTTGAAATAAGGCAGCGCAACACAAATATTTTGTTGATTTTTAACTGCTGCTCAGCATTTTTTTTGTAAATACCAAATGTATATTTTATATTATATGATACTATTACTCCTCTACCTAATCTAATAGGTTTTTTAAACTATACAATATAAAAAGGTTTGAAATTAATACATAGATTCTTGGCATAGATTATGGTAATAAAAAGTAGCTCTAGTCAACTTTGCACAATCCTAAACTTTTATTTTCATAATTATGCTTAAAAAGAGAAAATGTTTCCAGATGGTATATCATTTTGCAGGAAATTTTGCAGGGCAGTCTTCCAAATATAATTACATCTCTCATATTTATGTATTATTTCACTAATACAACTCAATTTAACAATGATTCCTTGCATACAAAAATCAAAAACAAAACTACAACACAATAAATACAAACAGAAAAAGATGAAAATAACCTATAAACCTCTCACACAGAGAGTCTATACCATATCTGAGCTCACAACCTGATTTTTAAAAAGAGCTGTTCAAGGCACATTTATAGAAAAATGCTATTGGGGATATTTGAAACTCTAGTGGAATTTTGTTCCACAACGTACCTTCTAGATACCATTCAGATGATACTAAATGGATGGGGCCCAAAGTTTATGTCAAATTTTATTGTACAGAAAATACAATGGGAGAGAAATAGTACCTCAAATATCTAGCCCTTACACTACTTAGGTCTTTGTAGGAGACAACCAATATCTTGAACTGCACTTATCAGCCCACTAGTAATCTGGGAAGCTCATATAGAGAAGAATATAATAGAATAGAATACTGTATAGTAGAATAGAATAGAATAAAATTTTATTGGCCAAGTGTGATTGGACACACAAGGAATTTGTCTTGGTGCAAATGCTCTCAGCGTACATAAAATAAAAAGATACTTTTGTCAAGAATCATGTGGTACAACACTTAATGATTGTCATAGGGGTCAAATAAGCAATGAAGAAACAATCAATATTAATAAAAATCTTAGGATACAAGCAACACGTTACAGCCATACAATCCTAAGTGGGAGGAAAAAGATGATAGGAATGATGAGAAAAACTAGTAGAATAGAAGTGCAGATTTAGTAAAAAGTCTGTCAGTGTTGAGGGAATTATTTGTTTAGTAGAGTGATGGTGTTCGGGGGAAAACTGTTCTTGTGTCTAGTTGTCTTGGTGTGCAGTGCTCTATGGCGACGTTTTGAGGGTAGGAGTTGAAACATTTTATATGATAAGATAAGAGGTACACCATTATATGCCCATAACTACTGATGCTGCTGTATTTTTCCAGCCCAACCACTTCTGTATATGATGGTTAGGAGAAAATGAAGAGTTTGTAGTTTAATGCTTCTGAAAGGCCAAGGTTGGTTAAGGCTGCCAATATAACAACTGTACCCATAACTGTAAAAAATATTTTTGAGGTATAGTCACTGATTTCTATCCACATCCATAGAGGCTTAACTGAAAGAACTGTGAAAATGAATAGGCACACAAACAGGTGGTGTAATTCTACCCTCTATGGCAACATTATGAAGTTCTTGGTGGTTTGACAAGGCCAAGCGAAAGCCTGAATGAAACTGTTAGGCTTGAAGAAATAAAATGAAGATGATGACAGATAGGTTACTGAACATGACAGGATGCCATTGGTTTCAAACAGGATCTCTACAAGGATGCACTAAAAGCCATTTTTTCTACTACCCTCAATCCATTAAAGCTTTCATCAGTAAAATTTTAAAAGAGCTTATTCATACGAAGACTAGTTTCAACTGTTGCCATTTAAATATAATAAAAAGAGGCCCCATAATCTCTCAATGGGGCAAAATATCAGATCTCTTGGACAGGATATACAGTGTTACCCAAAAGGAAGAAAATCTCTAAATTAAGATGATCCTCCCACTCCAAAAACAAATACGGACATAAAAAAGAAATACACTGGAAAATCTGATGCAATGATATTTGGCCCAATATCCAAAAGATAAGAAAAGTGGGGAAAGATAAGAAAAGTGGGCATTGCGTCAAGATTTTCGAGTACATTTCTTTTTTATTCTTCTCACTCAATCTCCAGTTGAAGACATCCTGGAGATTCCACCTGCCTCCCCCCTCCCAAAATGTGGCTTTTATCACACTTGATTGTCTATAATAGAGGTCTTCAAACTTGGCAACTTGAAGACTTGTGGACTTCAACTCCCAGAATTCCGTTGCCAGCTGAAGCGCCTGTTCGTTGCTGGGATTCCCTTCATTTTTGCTGGTGCTGCTTTGAATCCCAGCGAGGGGAGCCTCAGGGAAATCCCAGCAGCGCAAGAATGGGCGCTTTGGCTGGCAACGGAAGTCTAGAGGCGGGGATTCCCAGCGGCGCAAGGCAAAAGGGGTGAGTTTTGGGATTGCACACATTATTCGCTTTTACATTGATTCCTATGGGAAACATTGTTTCATCTTACGAACTTTTCTACTTACGAACCTCGTCACGGAACGAATTAAGGCTGGAGATCTCTGGGAGTTGAAGTCCACAAGTCTTCAAGTTGCCAAGTTTGGGGACCCATGGTATAAGTATGTACGTGCATTTCCCAAAAACAACACAAAGGCCAATTTCTTGAAAAATAAAGATATCCAGTTTATTACATTAAGTGGTCTTTATCTTAATCGTTTCTAACCATTGCTCCTAAACACAAACATTGTCAAGATGGAGTAAGAAAAAAGCTGTTTCCTGAAAGGAAGAAAACATAGAACAAAATTGGTGATGAGCGGAAGAAACAAATGACTATTTAGGACAGACCCAATGCCTATAGGCTGTATCTGACCCTAGACACCCAGTAATACAGCCCCACAAGATTGTAAACTTTTAACATTATTATGTGATTTATATACATTAAGAACATTATATACAGTGTTCCCTCGATTTCCGCGGGGGATACTCACCATTATTACTGGTACTCACCATTGAATAAGACACTTAGTGATCCTGCTATTTATATACATAATTATTTATTAACAATAATTATTTTTTTTGTTATTTATTTGCAAAAATTATTAGTTAGGCGATGACATATGATGTCATCGGGTGGGAAAAACCGTGGTATAGGAAAAAAACCTCGAAGTATTTTTAATTAATATTTTTTGAAAAACCGTGATATAGGCTATTCTCGAAGCTCGAACCCGCGAAAATCGAGGGAACACTGTATTTTATATGTGGACTAAAACAATTCCTCCTCACTCAATGTGGCCGAAGCAAGCCAAAAGGTTTCCATAATTTAGAAATTTCATTAAAAGTTAAGCAAACCAGGTAAACACCCTTTCTCAAATTACTAAACTTCAAGCTGAGCTTTGAGGAAATCCAGGTTTTTCCATGGAAAGACCATATAATTCAGCAACATGCATGCAAAAAGTTTTCACTGTAATGCTGCGTGGGCTATCTTGCCTTTTTCGACCCTGCTTATGGATATCACCCTAGATAACCTCAACATTGTTTCCCTACAGCGGTTTTGCCAAAAGGAAGACCTAAAACCCAAACTTTAGTTACAGAGTAACTAAGCAGCAACAGCATTGCTACATATGTTGACTTAGTTCTTAGTTCCACAGAATTCAACAGGACTTAGGTATATAAACAAAGCCAAAACATATTTCAAAAGAATATCTTTTCAGAGAGACACATCAACTCTAAAGGCTCTCAAGGAAAGTTGGTAGTACTTATGATCCTTAAGCAAAACGTTCTATGCTTTGAAAAGTATTCATTCATATTTCTCCAGAAACTGGCATGGCTCATATCTCCAATAGTTCCAGGATGAAATATCCATTTAAAAAGCCTCCTAGCTAAGGTCTGGTAGGCATGAATTGTACTGACTTTGGACATAACATGTGATCAACCCCTCAATCTTCTGATTGTGATTAAACATGGGGGAGTTAAGTTATTCTTTTCCCCTAGGCTATTACAAGTTATGCATGGTATGTTTGTGTTTATGTTTGGTTTTTTATAATAAGGGTTTTTTAGTTGTTTTTATTAATTGGATTGTTCATGTTGTTTTACCACTGTTGTTAGCCGCCCCGAGTCTGCGGAGAGGGGCGGCATACAAATCCAATAAATAATAATAATAAAAATAATAATAAACATGCCTGGGATAAACATATATCCATCCTAAGATAAAATAAAGAAAATTGTATAAGGGCAGACTAGATGGACCACGAGGTCTTTTTGTGCCGTAAATCTTCTATGTTGCTATGATTAATGGTGCTATTTTAATTTCTAAATGATACAGTCTGTTGAAGCAGCACATCCAGTATAGGATAGACATGGTAGACAGTCCTGCTAAATAGCATCCATTCTTGCCATCTTGTGAAATGAGCATTATTTCAGATGTATAAAGAAACATGTCTCTGTTTAATTTATAATAGTAAATATATGAATCAGCTTCTCAATCATATACCCTCCAGATAGAAATTATATACCTTATCTCAAATTCCAGAAGCTTAACTGGAAAAAAACTGATCTGAAATGCAGTACTTTCGTAATCGTCCCACACATTTGGATGAACTTAATATTAAGAAATGTATTATGGCTAGAGTTAAGGAAGTTTGCAAACCACTGAAATTCAAACAAAAAACAAAACAGATGTTGCAAATATTAAATAGTATCTTTCCTGTTCAAACATGTTCAAAAACACAACTGAAAAAGAAAACAATCCAAGAATTTTAAAAAAAATTGTAAAGACACTTAAAAGCTATATAAACTAAATATGAATTTTCAAAGTCACTTTAGATTAGTAGTGCATATAAAATGATCACATATTGTTTGAGCACTTTAAAATCCTTACTAGAGTGCCAAATTCTGGGCACCAAACAATTTTGTAAAACAGTGGACAATACAGTGTTCCCTCGATTTTCGCGGGTTCGAACTTCGCGAATAGCCTATACCACGGTTTTTCAAAAATATTAATTTAAAAAATATTTCGCAGGTTTTCTCCTATACCACAGTTTTTCCCACCCAATGATGTCATATGTCATCGCCAAACTAATATTTTTTGCAAATAAATAACAAAAAAATAATTATTATTAATAAATAATTATGTTTATAAATATCAGGATCACTAAGTGTCTTATTCAATGGTGAGTACCAGTAATAATGGTGAGTAAATGGTTGTTAAGGGAATGGGAAATGGTAATTTAGGGGTTTATAGTGTTAAGGGAAGGCTTGTGATACTGTTCATAGCCAAAAATGGTGTATCTACTTCTGCATCTCTACTTTGCGGAAATTCGACTTTCGCGGGTGGTCTCGGAACGCATCCCCCGCGGAAATCGAGGGAACACTGTATAGCTAACAGCCTTCACACTTTGAAGTCTCTAATTGATGCCAATTTTATATCTTGCTACATTTCCTACTATTCCAACCAAGCAACCAAAAGAAAGGGATGGTTCTACATCCAGTAAGAGAAATGGAGACAAATTCTATTCTGAAAGTGAAATTGCCCTCACATAGCGATTTCTGCTTAATATTTGTCAGCATGTTGTCAAATACATTAAGTTCATCTGTTCATCTTCTGAGGAAAGTGCGCACCGAAGAAAAATACCTTAGGCTACAATTTTGAACTCATTATAACCTTGCCATGAATGAAAAAAAGGTAGTATTGTGGAGTGACTTCATTTATTTTAGTAAACTAATTTCTGCATGTAGATTAGAAACAGAGGGAGTAGAGGAGACCAGAAGCAGGAATTTACAACCTCTTATAAGCTTACAGAAACAAAAACATGAAACCTCAATCTATTGAGATTGCTGTGGGAGCAAATTTTTAATGGTTTTCTGTCATAAGATTGAGAGAGAAACAGGAGGAGCCCTATCCTCTAAGGGCAGCAGCCCCAGGAGGTGCTCATTTTTCATATTCATGCCGTGGTACAGTTAGCAGCCCTTTTGCATTTTAAAAAAAATCAATTCTAAAAACCTGGCTTTAAAACTGTGGTGCAATACCACAAAGTTCAAATGCAAAAGAAAATCCATATGGCTAATCTTTGCAAGCCAGTAATATCCAACTAAGAAGCTCAAATTTATTTTATCCATCAAAGACAAGCAAAACGAGGGAAAGGTACTATTTCAATAGAATTCTGAGTTGTTTTGTTCAATCACTTTGACAAATGTCAAAACATTACCTTTGCCTGCCTTATGCTTAACATTGTTCCTTAAAGCTTGAATGTGTTCGTTTATACTTGCATAAATATCAGCGAAAGAGTTCTGCAGATTCCTGTTCTGTATGCCGCACAATGACATCACTCAACCAAATCCATAACCTTTGAAAATAAACTTTACACATCTCTTTTGGGATATCAGGTATAGCGGAGGAGGATAATTATATTACAATGCTGCTAGTCAAATCCAGGTCACCTAGTTTTTGTGTGACATGCAAATTACTTAAGTGTCAGTTCAAAGATACTTTCTTTGGAATGATTTAGACGTTTCTTTACTAGCCTCTCTTAAAAAACAGCCACTAAAATTGTATTATATTTGGGCCATTCCGTGATGCTTAATGTAATTGATTTATCATAAGCAGAAACAAATATTCGGGCAGAAATCCAAGGATACGTTTTTCTGAGAACTACTGTACCTGCCTTTCAGGAAACACTTCTGGCCTTATTCATTCCAAGAAATGTTGAAATCCACTGAAGCAAACTTTAAGGGCAGGCAGGGAAAATAAAAATAAAAAATAAAAACCAGAGCCATGTTTCTCAATCTCAGCAACTTTTCTGGGGGTTGAAATCCACACATCTTAAAACTTTCTAAGATTGAGAAACACTGTAGCAGAGTATTTTGTTGTATTCCACTAATGTTCAGTGTGTCTACCAAATGAAAATAAATTACCCAAAGCAGCACTAATTGTGTATGTCCAAAAAATGCATACCAAAAAAAGGTACCTACAATATGTTTTCAAGTGAAAGTGTAACAAACGCAACCAAATTGCAAATACACACACACAGAGGGAATGCCACACACAACTCTTCCGTTTTTATCAGCCAGGTTATATAGGGACTAGCTAATGATAATGAATTTTGCTATTTATGTTCTCTACTTAATTCATGTGCAAAAGAAGATACACTGTCAATCCGCACCATTTGGGACTGCATGCACTGAATTGCTTTGCAAAGTATGGCTTTTCCTGTTGATGCTGTAGCTTTTTTTTGTTCATCTGTTTCCCTGCAGAAAGGTGCAGTTGCGTCTTTGTTTACAATAACTGATAATACATGTGTGAATATTCTTAAACAAATACATTTTGACAATATCTTTACACTTTCCCCCCCTAAAAGTTCATCTCAAAACCAAACCTTAGCAGAAAGCAGGATTAGTACAGTACAAACTGTTAGCAGATTGCTCCCTCTAGTGGCATGTAATATTAATTTAGAGACAAACTGCTCCAAATTAATATTGATTTTATCCCCTACTTTTTTTTATTTGTTGCAATCCCTCCACTCGGTATTTAAAGAAATTTATTTTCTTATTTAAAGAAAACTCAAAAATTAATAGATAATTAATGTAACTTGTTTTGTTCTCATCATTCACATTTTCAGAACAAGAGACAAATCGAGTAGTGATTTCTGACAGTCTCAAAATGGGTGAGCAGTGTGGTCGGGCGGTAGGAAAAGCAAGTAGGATGCTTGGCTGCATAGCTAGAGGTATAACAAGCAGGAAGAGGGAGATTGTGATCCCGCTATATAGAATGCTGGTGAGACCACATTTGGAATACTGTGTTCAGTTCTACAAAAAGATATTGACAAAATTGAACGGGTCCAAAGATGGGCTACAAGAATGGTGGAAGGTCTTAAGCATAAAACGTATCAGGAAAGTCTTAATGAATTCAATCTGTATAGTCTGGAGGACAGAAGGAGAAGGGGGGACATGATTGAAACATTTAAATATGTTAAAGGGTTAAATAAGATTCAGGAGGAAGTGTTTTTAATAGGAAAGTGAACACAAGAACAAGGGGACACAATCTGAGTTTAGTTGGGGGAAAGATCAAAAGCAACATGAGAAAATATTATTTTACTGAAAGAGTAGTAGATGCTTGGGACAAACTTCCAGCAGACGTGGTTGGTAAATCCACAGTAACTTAATTTAAACATGCCTGAGGTAAACATATATCCATCCTAAGATAAAATACAGGAAATAGTATAAGCGCAGACTAGATGGACCATGAGGTCTTTTTCTGCCATCAGTCTTCCATGTTTCTATCATATTCACACCACAGTGTTTGTTTAATAATATATTATTGCTCCCTTGATTTATTTATTTCTTTAGTTCATTCACCCTTGGAGAGAAAGATACTAATGTGCTTATAGTTTTTTCTTGTAATTCTGCAGGTGTAAGCACCAAAGTATTTCTCAGTAATAGTTCAAATAAACATTAATGTTGCTTTACATAATCATTTCAGGGGTATGATACTTTTTGATGTTTAACAGAAAAACAGTAAGAATAGTAACACAAAAGGGATAGAAGGAATTTTTTCGGAATATAGGACACACTGGAGTATAAAATGCATGTAGATTTCGAAGAGGAAAATAAGAAAAAAAGTTTTGGGCCTCTGCACATCTGGCCTTTGCCCTCCCCATCCTCCAGGAGCACTCTGTAGGCCTTCCAAGCCCTTTGTGTGTCCCGTTTTTTCAAAAAATTGGCTCATTTTTGGCCTCCCAAACCTCCCCATGCATCCTGTGTTTGCTTCCCCAGCACCCAGGAGCACTCTGCAGACCTTCCAAACCCTTCACGTATCTCATTTTTGGCAAAAATGAGTCCATTTTTGGTAAAAACAGGATATACACACTGGGGAGGGGGCTGTATTTGAGGAGGCCAAAAACAGGGCAATATTTTCGGTGTATAAGGCATACAGACATTTCCACTCACTTTTTTTGGGTGGGGGGGAGTACGTCTTATAGTCCAAAAAATAGGCAATGTACATATAGCTTCTATCCAGCTTGGATTCATTCTCTTTTTCTCGTGCAAAGGCATTCTTAGAGAAAAGGTATTTTATAGATATTATGCAGGAGTCCTTATATATTTGGTCATAAGATTTAGAATGTTTTAAAAATTGTGTAAATTAAGGAATTATTTCTAAACAATAATCTTATTTTTAAAATAGTTAGTTAACAAAATTATTTGAATTATAGAACAAAATTATTGAATCCTAGAACAAAACTAGAATTCTATGTATGGGACGTAGCTGATTCAATTCTATGTTTATGTTATTTTCTATTTATTTTTTACCCTATCTTTCTCTTCAATTTCTTCATATTCCAGGAATATTCCCAAGTCTGCTTTAGAAAGGCGCATCTATGGAAGGATGCTAGTGAATACAATACAATGGGTATCTGCTTTATAACCAGCAAAGTCAATTGGATTTCCTCCAAATAAAAATAAAAATAAACAAGCAGAGAGCAGGAAATAATGACTAAAAGGCACTTGATTTTATTTATTTTAGTTTGAACATTTATATAGCCACCCAACTCGTCCATAATGACTCCAGGCAACTTACAAAGATAAAATCCTAGAATGCACACACACAAACACACACACACAGCAGCAACAACAACCACAACAACCACAAATTATTCATTGCCAGAAAAAAAAAATCCAGGCCAGCAGCAGCATATTCCCCAGGCAACGGGGAAACCCTATCTTCGGCTCCTTGCTGCTGCCGCGCTGCGGAGCAGATCAGCTGTTGGGCGGCCGAAGGAACCTTCCCTGGGTCTTCCCGCCGCCCAGGCAAAGGGGAAACCCCAAGATTGCTTGCCGCTTGCCCGTTCGCCCGCCCGCCCGGCTGCTCGCTTGCCACTCGCTTGCCGCTCGCTTGCAGCACGGCAGCAGCGAGGAGCCGAAGATGGGGTTTCCCCGTTGCCCAGGCAACGGGGAAACCCCATCTTTGGCTCCTCGCTGCTGCCGCGCTGCCGAGCAAATCAGCTGGTGGGCGGCCGAAGGAACCTTCCCTGGGTGCCGCCCGCCACTCGAGAGCAAGAGGGGGAGAGATAGAGAAAGAGAGAGAAGGAAAGAAAGAGATGAGAGAGGGAGGAAGAGAGTGTGAGAGAGGAAGAAGCAAGATAGAGAAAGAGAGAGAGAAAGAAAGATGAGAAAGGAAGGGAGTGACGTCATCGGGTGGAAAAATTGCGATATAGCGTTTCGCAATGATCGGGATCGCAAAACTCGGGGGATCACTGTACTGCCAAGAAAGCTACATGGCATATCCATGAATTCATTGGAAAGAAACTTTGTGACTTCAAAATTTCATACCCATGGGAAAGAAAACAAACCATTATTTCAGCATTCATAATTAACCTGATGCCAAAAGTATTATACTTTAATACTCATTAATTCCTTATTAGGATGATTAGCATTTGTGCAAGCTGAAGTTCAACACCTGGCTGGAAAAGACTATATTAAATAATTGTTACACAATTCAGTAACAATTACAGATTGTGTAACAATTATTTCTATTCTATTCTATTAGAACAAATTCTATTTTAATTACAGCAATTCATGTAATTAAAATAGAAGAACAGAACAAAAATTTGTTGTCACTTTAAATGCACACTAATCAGCATACATTAACATGAAATTTCATTGCATTCAGCTCTCAAAAGATAACCATTATGCATATACCCACATACACACACATACAATCTCCTGCCGCAAACCTTCCAGAGACCAATAAGATCACACAGAGCTGGCCTCCTCTGGTTTCCGTCAACTAAATATTGCAGGTTGGCGGGACTGCGAGAGAGGGCCTTCTCTGTGGCTGCCCCGGCTCTATGGAACCAATTCCCCCCCACATGGTGTCCATACTGCTTCCATCCTACTGGCCTTCCGAAAGGCTAAAAAGACCTGGCGGTGCCGACAGACCGGGGACCATGAAACTGACATCTCTCATGGCCAATTATATTGTTTGATATGTATGTGTGTTGCCTGAATTGATTGAGTTATGGGTTTTTTTTAATTGGGGTTTATAGTTTTAGATTTCCCATATTTGACTGCTTTTTATTGTATTTGTATTTTTGTATTGTTGTAAGCTGCCCCGAGTCCTTCGGGATTGGGCAGCATAGAAGTAAAGTAAAATATAAAATAATAAAATAAAATAAAAAATAAAAATGACACTAAGAAACATCACAGTCTAGTTCAGAAGCAGGCAAAGTTGGCTCTTCTATGACTTGTGGACTTATCAATCATGCTAGCTCAGGAATTCTGGGAGATGAAGTCCACATGTCATAGAAGAGCCAACTTTGCCTATCCCTGGTCTAGTTCATATATATTTTTATTTATTTGATTGATTGATTTTGTCCAATACACAATGAGAGTTTTAGTGGGTATATATATATATATGTCACATGTTTTTTTGCTGAATTTGAAAATTAAGGGGGACTAGGATAGATCTATTTCGGCCTTATTTTGGCCTCATCAGCTAGCCATACCCACTGGGACCTGAACCTGCAACCTTTGCCTTGTAAGGCAGAGAATTATCTTCTAGGCTACAGTATCCAATCCCTTCAGCTCTGCACCAGGGAAGGGTTACATATTTTTGTGTTGAATCACCCTGGTGTATTGAAGGAACATCACAGCTCCTTATTTGCCTCTCGACCCAACCCAGGACCGTTTCCAAGGCAGTTAATTTTATTGATAGCCAACAATTCTATCTGTATGTGTCACATGTTTTTTGCTGAATTTGAAAATTAAGGGAGACTAGGATAGATCTATTTCAGCCTTATTTTGGCCTCATCAGCTAGCCATACCCACTGGGACTTGAACCTGCAACCTTTGCCTTGTAAGGCAGAGAATTATCTTCTAGGCTACAGTATCCAATCCCTTCAGCTCTGCACCAGGGAAGGGTTACATATTTTTGTGTTGAATCACCCTGGTGTATTGAAGGAACATCACAGCTCCTTATTTGCCTCTCGGCCCAACCCAGGACCGTTTCCAAGGCAGTTAATTTTATTGATAGCCAACAATTCTATCTGTATGTGTCACATGTTTTTTGCTGAATTTGAAAATTAAGGGAGACTAGGATAGATCTATTTCAGCCTTATTTTGGCCTCATCAGCTAGCCATACCCACTGGGACTTGAACCTGCAACCTTTGCCTTGTAAGGCAGAGAATTATCTTCTAGGCTACAGTATCCAATCCCAATATGTAACCCTTCTCTGGTGCAGAGCTGAAGGTATTGGACCCCTTCACTGAAGAATAGAATAGAATAGAATTCTTTATTGGCCAAGTGTAATGAGACAAACAAGGAATTTGTCTTTGGTGCATATGCTCTCAGTGTACATAAAAGAAAAAGATACATTTGTCAAGAATCATGAGGTACAACACTTAATGATTGTCATAGGGGTCAAATAAGCAATGAAGAAACAATCAATATTCATAAAAATCTTAAGAATACAAGCAACAAGTCATACAGTCCTAAGTGGGAGGAAATGGGTGATAGGGATGATGAGGAAAAAAAACATAGTAGTAATAGTTGTGCAGACTTAGTAAATAGTTTGACAGTGTTGAGGGAATTATTTGTTTAGCAGGGTGATGGTGTTTGGGAAAAAAAACACCTGTTCTTGTTTCTAGTTGTTTTGCTTATGCGGTTGTTCACCAAAGTAGTAAAAGGTACTTATCAAAGTAACTTAAGTTGCCTCCACCGCTTGCTTTTCAACCCCCCCCCCCTTTGATGTTGTCTCAGAAGACAGGGTTCAAGGGAGGGCAGGAGATTGAAAGGAAATATGCGGTGTGAACAAGAAGCACCTATTGCAAATCCACCTTCATTAGCCAGCTATGTTCTGCAAAGGGCTCACATTTTCCTCAAAGAAGCGCGAGGCATTCAAAACCAGGCGCATGACGCAGCTGTGTTCCAAAGGGTTTGGTTTACCTGTGAATTTTCGACCGGAACTGGCCCAAGTGCGCAAAAAGAGAAGGACAGAGAGGATTCCCCTTCTCTGCCGGCTCAATGTAAGCAACTCATTATCATCGGAAGACTCCCTCGAGCCATCGACTTCTGGAGTTGTTGAGACTTAAATTTCTTTCCAACCCAACTTAGGTCGGAAATGAGATCTTGCCGGGAAGGAAAAGCGACTAGAGAAATGATGCGTCGTGCTGCTCCTTTTTACTCGCACTCGGGACCGGTCTAGCACAGACCCTCAACTCCCAGAGTTCCTGGAACCAGCTTGGCTGGCTGAGGGATTCTGGGAGTGGACGTCCCATGAGTTTTAAAGTTGCCAAGATCAGAGAGCCCTGTACTAGATTAGTCCCAAGCGTGAGTAAAAGCGAGGAGTGAAAGCAAAGCTAGATGTGAGATTCTGGAATTAAAATTGGAGTAAAAGAGTAAGGGAGGTCAGAAGAGAGATTGAGAGAAAAAGAAATATTTTTTTTTGCTCCATATAGACCAAATGTTTAATCAAGGAAACACCCCCCCCCCCCCCCCCAAATGGTGTCCCTCTTTAACAATGTAAAAATCTGGTCACTTTATACTTGGAGCAACTACTTTGTACAGCTATTCCTGAAAGAGGTAATCAAAATACAATCATTTGCAGTTATTAATGACAGAACTGGCATCTTATGGCTCTACATCAAGAGTAAAGTATCCCTCCTGTAGGTGTGTCAGTTTCCATTGAATTCATATCATTCACTTCTCTTTTTCTGCAGGAGATGGAATGGGTCATATTCCTAAGAAATAGAGTTCAGTAAACCGAACTATTATGATAGAGTTTGTAGTAATAGGTATAATTATTACTATTAACATCATATTACTTTTTCTGCAGAAGCATGAGGCAAATTACATAAAAATTGCCAAGGTTGGAGACTCCTGGTCTAGTAACAGTAACAGAGTTGGAAGGGACCTTGTAGGTCATCTAGTCCACCACCCCCTCAAGCAGGAGTCCTTACACCAGTGATGGCGAACCTTTTTGTTCATGCGTGCCAAAAATGGGAGTCACGCATGCCACCACACAACCCCCACATGCACCACACTGTTCATGTGCATACCCCTGTGCATACGCCCCCCTCCCCATATTGGGCCATTTTCCCCCCTCAGCTTTCCCTGAAGCCTCCAGAGTGCAAAAAACAGCCCAATGGGCAAACAGGAAATTCTGAAAAATTCAATGACTTCCGTTTTGCCCGTTGGGCCATTTTTCACTCTGGAGGCTTCAGGGAAGCCTTCTGAAGCCTGGGAAGGGTTTAAACAGCTTCCTCCCCCCTCCGGAAGGCTGAAAATCAGCTATCCAGCATGCACATGCGCACTGGAGCTGACATAGGGCAATGCCTCACGTGCCCTCACGTATTGTTATTATTATTTATTATTAGTATTTATTAGATTTGTATGCTGCCCCTCTCCGTAGACTCGGGGCGGCTCACAACAGTGATAAAAAACAATACACGGTAACAAATCTAACATTTAAAATCTAAAAATAACAATTTTACATTAAAAAGTCTAAAAAACCTCAATATATAAAAACATACACACAATCATATCATACACAAAAACTACATAGGCAAGGGGGATATGTCTCAGTTCCCCCATACCTGACGGCAGAGGTGGGTTTTAAGGAGTTTACGAAAGGCAAGGAGGGTGGCATAGGTTCGGCGTCATGGCTCTAGACCAGTGATGGTGAACCTTTTTTCCCTCGGGTGCCGTAAAAGCATGCGTGTGCGTTATCACACATGCCCGAGTGCCTACACCCATAATTCAATGCCTGGATAGGGAGAAAACAGCTCCCCACTCGGAGATCCTTTGGAGGCCAGAAACGGCCTGTTTCCCAACTTCTGGTATGCCCAGTAGGTTTATGTTTCACTCTCCCCAGGCTCCAAAGGCTTCCCTGGAGCCGGAGGAGGCTAAAAACGCCCTCTCCCATCCACCCGGAGGCTCTCTGCAAGCCAAAAACGCCCTCTTAGAGCCTCTGTGTGAGCCAAAAATCAGCTGGCTGGCACACACATGTGTGTTGGAGCTGAGCTAGGGCAACGATTCGCGTGCCAGCAGATATGCCAGCAGCCGGGGTGGCACAGCAGGTAGAGTGCTGTACTGCAGGCCACTGAAGGTGACTGTAGATCTGAAGGTCAGCGGTTCAAATCTCATAACTGGCTCAAGGTTGACTCAGCCTTCCATCCTTCCGAGGTGGGTAAAATGAGGACCCGGATTGTGGGGGCAATAGCCTAGCTCTGTTAAAAAGTGCTATTGCTAACATGTTGTAAGCCGCCCTGAGTCTAAGGAGAAGGGCGGCATAAAAATCGAATACAGTGAACCCTCGAGTTTCGCGTCCTCAAGGATCGCGAAAGGGCTATTTCGCTAGTTTTCAACCCGGAAGTAAACTCCACCATCTGCGCATGCGTGCCCTTCCACGCATGCGTAGATGGTGGAGTTTCCCCGCCGGGCAGAAGCTTCCCTGGGTCTTCCCCCTCTTGCCCCGGTAAGACCCCAGCGGCGGTGGGCTGGAGCGCGAGCTTGGGGCACCCTAGCTCCGCTTCCCAGCTGGGAAGCGGAGCCGGCAACAGCGTGGGCGGGCGGGCGGCGCGCGCGAGCTTGGGGCACCCTAGCTCCGCTTCCCAGCTGGGAAGCGGAGCCGGCAACAGCGTGGGCGGGCGGCGCGCGCGAGCTTGGGGCACCCTAGCTCCGCTTCCCAGCTGGGAAGCGGAGCCGGCAACAGCGTGGGCGGGCGGGCGGCGCGCGCGAGCTTGGGGCAGCCTAGCTCCGCTTCCCAGCTGGGAAGCGGAGCCGGCAACAGCGTGGGCGGGCGGGCGGCGCGCGCGAGCTTGGGGCAGCCTAGCTCCGCTGCCCAGCTGGGGAGCGGATCTGGGGTTTCCCCAAGCGCGTGGGGCCGCTCCCCAGCTGGGGAGCGGAGCCGGGGTTTCTCCAAGCGCGCGCGTTGCTGGGGCCGCTCCCCAGCTGGGAAGCGGCCCCAGCAACGCGCGCGTGCTTGGGGAAACCCCAGATCCGCTCCCCAGGAAACCCCAGGCGCGAGCAACGGGGTGGGCGGGCAAAGGGCGGGCGGCGGTGGAAGTAAAAACACATCTGCACATGCGCAGATGGTGTTTTTACTTCCGCACCGCTACTTCGCGAAAAATCGATCATCGCTTGGGGTCCTGGAACGGAACCCTCGCGATGATCGAGGGTTCACTGTACATAAATAATAAGTAAGTAAGTAAGTAAGTAAGTAAATGAATAAATAAATGTAGCTCCACATGCCACCTGTGGCACCCATATGTTCGCCATCACTGCTCTAGACTCTTAAGCTTGTAATTTTCTGTGGGTTCGAAGGCTGGTGCACCTAGGTCCACTTCACAGAGAACAGGATATATCAGCCAAGATTCTTGAAAAGAAAAGCACAAGGGACTTCTACAGAGTGATTGACTGTAATGGGATGGATGAATTAGGATGAAAGATTAACATGGAAGGAGGAATTTCTGTCTAAAAGATTATTGGTTCTATTGCTGCAAATCTAATTAGCTGATTAAAGAACACCCATTAATAAGTAACTCCTGGAAAGCATAGCCATAAAAGGGAATGTAGCCAAGAGTTACAGAAAGCAGTTAATTGGTGTGGCATTTTCCATCACACAATTTTGTTATTGGAGTTTTATTCCATGAAAGTTATCTGCTTAGTGGTTAGAACCAGCATGCAAAAGCTTCTTCCCATTGACGTCCCAAATGACTTGCTTCTTGGAGCAAATATTTTTCTACAGCCATTCCTGAAAGAGGCAATCAAAATACAATCTTTTGCAGTGATTAACGACAGAACTGGGATCTTTTGGCTCTACATCAATAGTAAAGTATCCCTCCTGTAGGCATGCCAGTTTCCACTGAGTTCATACCTACTGTACTTCTCTTTTTCTGCAGGTGATGGAATTGGTCATATTCCCAAGAAATAGAGTTCAGTAAACTACTATGATAGTTTGCAGTAATAGCTATAATTATTACTATTACCACCATTATATTACTTTTTCTGTAGAAGCATGAGGCAAATCACTTAAAAGTCATCTTAATTTTAATATCCACTATAATCTGCCAAGTAAATTGTACTGTGTGTGTCACTGACTCTAAGTTACTCAATGAGTTTCTAAGGTGAAATTAGACTGAAACAGAAAACTTTTCCAGTCTTTTTCCAATATTCTTAATGTCTGCATAAACTGGAGTAGTAAACCTTTGGCACAGAGTAAGGCAAGCTATATTGCTATATTTTAACCCTTGCCTCATTAGATGTAAGAGTAAGGTGAAACAGTGAAACAGGGTAGTTGTGAAACATGCCTGTAGGAGCAAATCATTCCTCTTTGAAAGTTAAAGCAGCTTCTATGTTATGTGAAAATCTCAACAAAATTGCTTGGAAAAGTAATAACGTATTTTGACCAATTCTATTAGAAAAAATAGCATTTGTTACAACTTGCCAATTGAAATGCAGATTGTATTTTAATGCCCTAAATCACCATATGGTCCAATATCTTTGCCGATCGTATTTTCCTGTAGTTAAATCATAAATCATGACTTACTGTACATGTTTTGGATAAGTTAATGTCCAAGACAATAAAAGGTTTAAGAGATTGCACTGGAAAAAACCCTGAAAAGTAAGCATGCGCAAGACTATATCAAGATATCAGAAGTTCCAAGCCAAGTCACAATGGGACACATAACCTTTTTTAAAATTAATTTTTTGTACTTTCTATGGCCATGCAAAAATTA
Organism: Erythrolamprus reginae; assembly: GCF_031021105.1. Lineage (NCBI taxonomy): Eukaryota > Metazoa > Chordata > Lepidosauria > Squamata > Dipsadidae > Erythrolamprus > Erythrolamprus reginae. The sequence continues at coordinate 70,788,557 of NC_091950.1, forward strand.
GGGAAGAGAACATCTTGATCAAATGGAAGATGACTGAATGAGAGAGATGCTTATGTGGCTGAAATGTTTTTAAAATCTATTATTAATCTTTTGGGTCCGTTATGTTGTTTTCAGTAATCTACAACAAAAGACAAACTTCTTATAACATATGAACTGTATGTTTAATACTAACCCCAACTGTTAGGGTTCAGCTTTCATGGAAACAGATATAGGAAAAGGAAGCCTACAAGCAAAAGCCCATATGGACATCACTCTAATCCAGGGGTAGGCAAAGTCGGCTCTTCTATGACTCGTGGACTTCAACTCCCAGAATTCCTGAGCCAATCATGCTAGCTCAGGAATTCTGGGAGCTGAAGTCCACATGTCACAGAACAGCCAACTTTGCCTACCCCTGCCCTAATCAATCAAAGCCAGCTTTGTGACATGTCATACAGCAGCTTTATAAATTCAGACTAAAAATGAAAATATACTGCTCAAAAAAATAAAGGGAACACTTAAACAACACAATATAACTCCAAGTAAATCAAACTTCTGTGAAATCAAACTGTCCACTTAGGAAGCAACACTGATTGACAATCAATTTCACATGTTGTCAGCACATTCAACTTTGTACAGAACAAAGTATTCAATGAGAATATTTCATACATTCAGATCTAGGATGTGTTCTTTGAGTGTTCCCTTTATTTTTTTGAGCAGTGTATATAAACATATTTATATGTAAATAATACTTTACTTACATATCATAGGTAAGCTTCAATTATCCAAAATACAACTTTTAATGTTAAAACTGCTATGCAATATACAGTACAAATAGAATAGAATAGAATAGAATTCTTTTATTGGCCAAGTGTGATTGGACTCACAATCCAATTGTCTCTGGTGCATATGCTCTCAGTGTACATAAAAGAAATGATACATTTGTCCAGAATCATGAGGTACAACACTTAATGACTGTCATTGGGGACAAATAATAATAATAATAATAATAATAATTTGAAAACAATCGGAATTGACAAAATCTCCACCTGTCAATTGCAAAAGGCCGCTTTACTGGAATCGCCAGCTACATCACGCAGTGGGAAGCGCCCAACTGGTGATGAAATACGAAATCCAGCATAGTGATCTCGTTTGCTGAGTTGTATTGACGACATAATAATAATAATAATAATAATAATAATAATAATAATAATAATAATAATTTATTAGATTTGTATGCTGCCCCTCTCCGAGGACTCGGGGCAATCAGGAAACAATATTAATGTAAATAGTAAGGACACAAGCAACCAATTACAGTCTTACATTCATAAGTGGAAGGAGACGGCTGATAGGAACGATGAGAAAACTAATAGTAACAGTAATGCAGCCTCAGAGAGCAGTTTAACAGTGGTGAGGGAATTATTTGTTTATCAGTGACGGCGTTTAGGAAAAACTTTTGTGTCTAGTTGTCTTGGTGTGCAGTGCTCCATAGCATCATTTTGAGGGTAGGAGTTGAGACAATTTATGTCCAGGATGCAAGGGGTCAGTAAATATTTTCATGGATATTCAAAATTGTATAGTGTGTGGTTGTAAGGAAAGTTACAGCTGAAAGGATCCTGTCTTAGGTGTCTTTTATGTGGCCCTACCCAACAAGAGAATGTGATGAGAAGGATAATTAGACTGCAGATGCCATTTCCTAAGGAAAATAACTTGCTATGCTGACATTACTGGGCTCTCAATGGAAATTCCAATCCCAACTGCCATCATTACTGAGCTGCTCCTGTACTATTCTGTCCCATTGTGTCCCATGGATGCTCAGCCTCCTGTGGTAAATTTTTTAAACTTCAAGATAAGCAGTGTGAAATATAACGGTCTGAGAGAAAATAACACTATTTATAATGAAGACATCGGAACTCGATCAGCTGTAACTCGGAAAATGGCGGCTGCCATCTAATTCTGCAACCGCCGTAAACTGCCGCTAGTGATCAGGGGACCGAGATTGAGAACTGGGCTGTAAGATCAAGCCAGAGAAAAGACCTATATGCCTTGGAAGAGCTGTATGCTATGTGCTTTAGCTCCCCGTGGCATTCCTGATCATCCCTTCGCTGCCGAACTCGATCAGCTGGGATTCAGAAAATGGCGGCCACCATTTAATCATGTGGCCACCGCAAGCAAACGAGTAGCAGAGAGTGAGAGCTGGGCCTTAAGACCAAGACTGACAGACAGACAGACGGACAGACAGACCTGGGAGGCTGTGGCGCCAAATGGTGGGGGTGCCTGGCATCGGAGGGACTGTTGGAGCCGTTGGAGTGAAGGATTATACTAGAGCTGTCATTACCAAGGGGACTGTCATTATCAAGGGAAAGGAGGTTACTGCAGAGAGAGAAGGATGGCCGAGGCTGAGGAGAGGGCGAGGAGCTGTTCTGAGGCTGTTCGGCATTACTGAGAAACTGTGCGGGATCGCGGTGAGAGGAGAGTGTGGAGAACTGGAGTTGTTGCCCAGTAAGAACAGTAACTATCACAGGGTGACCGGAGTGAACACCGAGAGCCGGGGGAGCTGTAGAGACGCAGGAGTCCGAGTTAATAATAATTTGAGACACAATTTACGAACTGGGAGTGCCAGGCGGTGGCAACGGACGGCACTAAAGAGATCTTTCTTTCCCCCAGGGACTCATTATTTAAAGACTTGGACATTTATGCTGGACTTTTTCCAGAACTTAATTGACTCAGAGTCTGGCGCCACCTAGCTGTTGATCTAAGAACTGCTAACTAATTGATTTTTAACTGATCCCCCCCCCCCCTGTATTTTGGTCTTTAAAAATATTTAATAATTTGACATCCAGTACTAGTTTTAGAGTAATTGATAATTAATTAGTACATTTAGGCTATTTTTATATTTCTGGTATATGTATTATGTATTTTTAATTTAACTATTTTTTAGGGATTAATGTATTTATGGTATGAATGAATGGGATTATGTTAGTAATTACTGGAATGAATGGAATATTGTGAATGGAAATGAATGGGAAGGGGGTGATAGATGGAACAGGGTGGGTGGGTGGGATTATAATATGTATGAAATGAATGAATATGATATGAATGAAATTTCAGGCACACCTGACACTGGAAGGGCAGGAGGTGGGGGAACACTTATCTCTAGGGTGGCGGAGGGTCAGAATATCCCGGCCTTGCTGGGGAGAGGCAGATATGGCGGAAGCCATGGAGCTAGCCATTCCAGGGGAAGGAGGGATCGCTGCTTAATAACGATCCCTTGCTCCGGCTCCATGAGCTTAACTCAAGGCACTGGTGATGAGTGTAACTCTGGCCCTGGGCTCAAGCTGTTGCTACTCAATGCCAGGTCGGTAGTAAATAAAGCTCTCCTAATCCGGGATTTGATCCTGGATGAGGAGGCTGACCTGGCTTGTGTGACCGAAACCTGGCTGGGCCCGGAGGGAGGAGTTCCTCTCTCTGAAATCTGCCCAGCCGGGTTTCGGATATGGCATCAGCCTCGACCCCAGGGAAGGGGGGGGGGAGGAGTGGCTATTATAGCCAGGGAAAGCCTGTGCCTGCGTAGACTCATTGCTCCAGAGATTGCGGGTTGCGAGTCCCTCCTGGTGAAGTTGGACCTAGGGGTTCAGGTGGGCTTGTTACTCACGTACCTGCCTCCCAGCTGCGTGTCAACTGTGCTGCTGGAGGAGGTGGCCGGGCTGGCGGTGAAGTTCCCTAGGCTTATGGTCTTGGGGGACCTCAACCTGCCGTCGCTCGGCGGATCCTCTGGGCTGGCACAGGAGTTCATGGCCACCATGGCAGCCATGGACCTGACTCAAGTAGTGCAGGGTACGACTCATAAGGGGGGGCACGTACCCGACATGGTATTCCTCTCTGAGCAACTGAGTAATGGTCTGAGATTAAGGGGCTTAGAAGTATTGCCTTTGTCATGGTCAGACCATTTTCTACTGCGGCTTGACTTCCTGGCTCCAATCCTCCCTCGCAGGGAGGTGGAACCGATTAAGTTGTTCCGCCCCAGGCGCCTGATGGATCCAGAAGGCTTTCAGAAGGCGCTTGGGGCTCTTCCAGATGCACTCATCCACAGTTCGGCAGAGTCTCTGGCTGAGGCCTGGAACAAGGCTGCAGCGGAGGCCCTTGACTGAATTGCACCGCTGCAACCTCTCCACGGCACTAGACCCCGTAGAGCTCCATGGTTCAACGAGGAGCTCCGGGAGTTGAAACGCCAGAAGAGACGTCTAGAGAAGCGATGGAGGAAGAGTAAGTCCGAATGCGATCGAACACTTGTAAGAGCACATATTATGACTTACAAAGTGGCACTCAAGGCAGCAAGATGCGCGTATCATGCCACCTTGATTGCATCAGCGGAATCCCACCCGGCCGCTCTGTTCAGGGTAACCCGCTCCCTTCTTAACCAGGGGGGAGTTGGGGAGCCCTTGCAGAGTAGTGCCGAGGATTTTAACACATTTTTCGCTGATAAAATTGCTCGGATTCGAGCGGACCTCGACTCCAATTGTAAAACAGAGTCGACTGACAACGAGTCAGTCGAGGTGACTGGGGCTAAACGTCTTTGTCCATCTGTCTGGGAGAGGTTTGACTTGGTGACACCTAAGGAAGTGGACAAGGCCAGTGGAGCTGTGTGTTCTGCCACCTGTCCACTGGATCCGTGTCCCTCTTGGTTGGTTTCGGCCAGTCGAGAGGTGACGCGGAGCTGGGTCCGGGAGATTGTCAACGCCTCTTTGGGGAGTGGGTCCTTTCCGGCTCCTTATAAGGAGGCACTTGTGCGCCCCCTCCTCAAGAAGCCTTCCCTGGACCCAGCCATACTCAATAACTACCGTCCAGTCTCCAACCTTCCCTTTATGGGGAAGGTTGTTGAGAAGGTGGTGGCACTTCAGCTCCAGCGGTCCTTGGAAGAAGCCGATTATCTAGGTCCTCAGCAGTCTGGATTCAGGCCCGGCTACAGCACGGAAACTGCTTTGGTCGCGTTGATGGATGATCTCTGGCGGGCCCAGGACAGGGGCTTGTCCTCTGTCCTGGTGCTTCTTGACCTCTCAGCGGCTTTCGATACCATCGACCATGGTATCCTTCTGCACCGACTAGAGGGGTTGGGAGTGGGAGGCACTGTTCTTCAGTGGTTCTCCTCATACCTCTCTGGTCGGTCGCAGTCGGTGTTAGTAGGGGATCAGAGGTCGACCTCTAGGTCTCTCCCTTGTGGGGTGCCTCAGGGGTCGGTCCTCTCCCCCCTGCTATTTAATATCTACATGAAACCGCTAGGTGAGATCATCCAAGGGCATGGGGTGAGGTATCATCAATACGCCGATGATACCCAGTTATACATCTCCACCCCATGTCCAGCCAACGAAGCAGTGGAAGTGATGGGCCGGTGCCTGGAGGATGTTAGGGCCTGGATGAGTGTCAACAAGCTCAAACTCAACCCAGACAAGACGGAGTGGCTGTGGATCTTACCTTCCAAGGACAACTCCATCTGTCCATCCATTACCCTGGGGGGAGAATCACTGGCCCCCTCAGAGAAGGTTCGCAACTTGGGCGTCCTCCTTGATCCACAGCTGACATTAGAGAAACATCTTTCAGCTGAGGCGAGGGGGACGTTTGCCCAGGTTCGCCTTGTGCACCAGTTGCGACCCTACTTGGACCGGGAGTCACTGCTCACAGTCACTCATGCCCTCATCACCTCGAGGCTTGACTACTGTAACGCTCTCTACATGGGGCTACCTTTGAAAAATGTTCGGAAACTTCAGATCGTGCAGAATGCAGCTGCGAGAGCAATCATGGGCTTTCCCAAATATGCCCATGTTACACCAACACTCCGCAGTCTGCATTGGTTGCCGATCAGTTTCCGGTCACAATTCAAAGTGTTGGTTATTACCTATAAAGCCCTTCATGGCACCGGACCAGATTACCTCAGGGACCGCCTTCTGCTGCATGAATCCCAGCGACCAGTTAGGTCCCACAGAGTGGATCTTCTCCAGGTCCCGTCAACTAAGCAATGTCGCCTGGCGGGACCCAGGGGAAGAGCCTTCTCTGTGGCGGCCCCAGCCCTCTGGAACCAACTCCCCCCAGAGATTAGAACTGCCCCCACCCTCCTTGCCTTTCGTAAACAACTTAAAACCCACCTCTGCCGCCAGGCATGGGGGAATTGAGATCCTCTTTCCCCCTAGGCCTTTACAATTCTATGCATGGTATGTATGTATGTATGTTTGGTTTTTATATTAATTGATTTTTAATCATCAATACCAAATTACTATTGTACACTGTTTTATTGTCGCTGTTAGCCGCCCCGAGTCTCTGGAGAGGGGCGGCATACAAATCCAATAAATAAATAAATAAATAAATAAATTTTGGATATTGCCAGTCATTCAGCTATGCTGGGTCTCATTTTTGATTAACATTTAAAAGGTTTGTTAAGCATTGCCTGTCACACATTTCCAAACTACTTATTACTGTTTAAAATAATCGCTTACAAGTAGCCCTTGTTTGAAATGGTACAATATTTTGTCAAATGAACATTCTGCCCCAGCTCTAGCTACTCCTTTAAAAATGCTTATTCGAAGCAACTCCTGATTGCAAAGCACTTTCACTCCGGAAACTTCAGAGTTGGGTGGCCTTGCAGCTTTTGAAAAATGTATGAAGTCACACCATTCTTGCCCTATTTTCAAAAGATTCAGAGGCCACATGAGAGCAGGTCCCTCTCATGCAACTTCCAGAGTCTGAAGGCTGTCCTAGTACAAACTTTGCAGTCTCAGAAGATTGAGCAAGAATGAGCTATGCTGGTGTTACCCCCCAAAAATGACATGATTTGCCACCATTACCAGACTAGACCAAAGTTTAAAAAATATTTCTTCCCTCAGAGGAGCAGTTACAATATTTGAATCTCTATAGCCTGGGGAAATGGTCATGCTTTATCGGACTTTCATAACTCAAGAGAGTAAAGCTGATGTCCAGTCAACGAAGCAGTGGAAGTGATGTGCGGGTGTCTGGAGGCTGTTGGGGCCTGGATGGGTGTCAACAGACTCAAACTCAACCCTGATAAGACGGAGTGGCTGTGGGTTTTGCCTCCCAAGGACAATTCCATCTGTCCGTCCATCACCCTGGGGGGGGGAATTATTGACCCCCTCAGAGAGGGTCCGCAACTTGGGCGTCCTCCTCGATCCACAGCTCACATTAGAGAAACATCTTTCAGTTTTGGCAAGGGGGGGCGTTCGCCCAGGTTCGCCTGGTGCACCTGTTGCGGCCCTATTTGGACCGGGAGTCGCTGCTCACAGTTACTCATGCCCTCATCACCTCGAGGCTCGACTACTGTAACACTCTCTACATGGGGCTACCTTTGAAGAATGTTCGGAAACTTCAGATCGTGCAGAATACAGCTGCGAGAGCAATCATGGGCTTTTCCAAATATGCCCATGTTACTCCAACACTCCGCAGTCTGCACTGGTTGCCGATCAGTTTCCGGTCACAATTCAAAGTGTTGGTTATTACCTATAAAGCCCTTCATGGCACCGGACCAGGATACCTGCGAGACCACCTTCTGCCGCACGAATCCCAGTGACCGGTCAGGTCCCACAGAGTTGGCCTTCTCTGGGTCCCGTCAACTAAACAATGTCGTCTGGCGGGACCCAGGGGAAGAGCCTTCTCTGTGGCGGCTCCAGCCCTCTGGAATCAGCTCCCTCCAGAGATTAGAACTGCCCCTACCCTCCTTGCCTTTCGTAAACTCCTCAAAACCCACCTCTGTTGTCAAGCGTGGGGGAACTGAGACATCTCCCCCTACCTATGTAGTTTTAGTGCATGATATGACCGTATGTATGTTTTTTATATTGGGGTTCCTTGTTTTTAGATTTTTTAAATGTACAATTGCTATTTTAGATTTTAAATTATTAGATTTGTCAATACATATTGTTCTTTATCACTGTTGTGAGCCGCCCCGAGTCTACGGAGAGGGGCGGCATACAAATCTAATAAATAAATAAATAAATCAATTCCAGAGCACTATTGCAATTGAAAAGACATATTTCCAAGGTCTCTGCATATGGCTCCTCCTGAGAAAAGAGACTTCGAGTGAGTCTACCCTGCTTGAGTTTATTGGAAAGTCCTATGTTACCAGGGAAAGGTGGTGCTATCAGATATCCAGGCCCTAAATCAGTTCAAGGTCTTGTCATTTTTCAAAGGTTTCATAGTTTAGGGTAGGGATCAGCAACCTACAGCTCTGGCAACCTTAAACACTCAGAGGGCCATTTAGACTCATTTTCCACAGAAAAGAAAACACCGGGAGCCACAAAACTATTCCGGTGCCTGACTATATCCTGAGCAGCCACAAAACTAGCATAAGATTGTTTTCTTCTGAAACTTTTCCTTTCTTGGATACTATATCCATGGTTGGCCTACCAGGGGTCTAAAAGCTTAATAAATTGCACATTGGGGGTGTCGCACATTGGCAATTGCGACACATATTTTGAATGACAGGGAGCCACAGCAGAGAGATGAAAGAGCCACATGCAGCTCCAGAGCTGTGGGTTGCTGACCCCTACCCTAAACTATGAAACCTTTGAAAAATGACAAGACCTTGAACTGATTTCGTCCCTGCCAGTAGGCTTAGTAAAAAAGGACGAGCACCTTAAGAAGGCAGGAATAAGGATTTGGGGGCTGCTTTATGGTTTTTGATTCAGTCATCCTGAAGGTTCACACTCATTGCTTCCATGGACTGTTTTTCTTGCTCTTTGTTGTAAGCCGCCCAGAGTCCTTAGGGAGTTGGGCGGCATCTAAATTAAATTAACAAATAAATAATAAATTTGGTAGCCTGTACAAATAAGTTATTTAGAGCAACTACCCTGCCAAGCAATTTCAACAGGGTAAAAGCTGATTTGGGGGAGATGAGAGGACCAGAATACCTTTGGGATAGCCTTCTGCTGCACAAATCCCAACGACCGATTAGGTTCCACAGAGTTGGCCTTCTCCGGGTCCCATCAACTAAACAATGTCATCTGGCGGGACCTAGGGGAAGAGCCTTCTCTGTGGCGGCCCCGGCCCTCTGGAATCAGCTCCTGCTGGAGATTCGAAGTGCCCCCACCCTCCTCGCCTTCCGCAAGACTTAGAAGACCCATTTATGTTGCCAGGCATGTGGGAATTAATGTACCCCCTTCTGACTAGTAAGACTTGAGTATGGCTATGATTGTGTAATATTAATTGTCTTTTAATGATAGTGGGTTTTAACTATAGTTTTAATCATTAGATTTGTACCGTATTGTTATTGTTGTGAGCCTCCCTGAGTCTTCGGAGGGGGCAGCATACAAATCTAATACATTATTATTATTATTATTATTATTACTATTATTATTATTATTATTATTTTCATCACCAATTTAGTGGAAACTTCCTTAACCTTGCACCCTCATTTTAAACCACAATTTCCAACAATGACAGGCTGGAGAAATGAGATATGAATATTGGAACAAATGACTTGTGTGTGTGTGTGTGTGCTAGATTTGTCCCTATAATTTTCTTTTCTTTTTTTAACTAAAGTTCACTTACCTAGATCTCCCCCCTACTAAAATAAGAGAGCAGAAGGATGCCTCCAAATCACCCCTTAAGTGGCACTTCCTCGGTTTCTCCGAGATTTCTTGGGAGAGCGGGAAGCAATACGAGTCCCGACGGAAATCAAACACTTAATATCAGGCAGCAGCCTGGCAAATCTTGATCCGGGATCAAGTGGGGGAGCGCTTCATTCCGCCTCTCCTCCGTTTCACAGGACGGAAGGGTCCAACCACCGGCTGAACCGTGTTGGCGCAATGCCAAGCAAGTTCAGTATAAAGGTTATAGGCCGGCAGGGGAGTTCTGGAGCAAGGAAAGCCGCCGGCGCATCTTGCAGGAGGGCCCTCGGCTCTGCTAAGGAGGCTGCTGCTGCTCCCTCCCCGTTCCTATTTCCGTGCTCGTGGGACGCCCCGCTCGCGGGTTAAAGGAGGCGCTCCCGGCTCGCCGGTTTTGGAGTCACAGCCCCGCTAACTGCTGCCGCTCCTCCTTCCTCCTCCTCCTCCAACCCAAGCGGCGCGGAGTGTTCCTTCCACGCGACTATGGCGGCGAAACCCGGGAAATTCTGGCGCGAGGCGTCGCAGCAAATCGTCGCGGGCGGCTCGGCAGGTAAACAGGCCTTCTTAAACTCGACCCGCGCGTGTGTTTTCCACGCTGGACTTTCTCCTGGGGCCGCGAAGTCTCGCTCCGGCTCGAGCCGTCTCCCTTCCTTGCGGCGCGGCTAGGCCCGCCTCCTCCAAAGCCAACAGTGACCTTCCGGAGCTTCTCGGGCCCGCCCTTCCTTTTTTTATTTTTGAGCGCGCTGGTAGCCGGGTTTGGTTGACCGTAGCGCTCTCGGCCCTTGTTGCTCCCCTCGGGAGAGATGGACCGTGGTTACGCCACAGTAAACTCCGTGGAGGTAGAGGGAGCTTTTCCCCTATAAACGTGGCTTGTAGAGCAAACTTTTTTTAAAAAAAAATTTAAACGAAGGTTTGTTAGCGTGATGCATTGCTGTCGGCTACTGCATTCAAAAGGAGTTAGTTTATTTTATTTATTTATTTTGACAAAACATATACAAGATACTATATAATGATAGCATATAATGATGATGCATAAGTGCACAATAATAATAATAATAATAATAATAATAATAATAATAATTATTATTATTATTATTATTATTAATTAGACTTGTATGCCGCCCCTCTCCCAAGACTCGGAGCAGCCTTCCATCCCCTGTACTAATGTTTTTCTCTTACTAGTATCATGTATATAAACATTGTTTTATCTTTGTATACCACCAATCCATACTTGACAAAACAAATAAATAAGATAGCAGGTATAAATATAAACAGTAAAATACAGATAAATGAGGACAGTAGTCCTGTTAATGACTAATTCACCTTCAACTGCAGTAGAATAGAATAGAATAGAATTTTATTAGCCAAGTGTAATTGGACACACAAGGAATTTGTCTTGGTGCATATGCTCTCAGCGTACATAAAATAAAATATACATTTGTCAAGAATCATGTGGTACAACACTTAGGACTGTATGGCTGTAACTTGTTGCTTGTATCCTAAGATTTTAATATTGATTGTTTCTTCATTGCTTATTTGACCCCTATGACAATCATTAAGTGGGAGGAAAAGGATGATAGGAATGATGAGAAAAACTAGTAGAAATAGAAGTGCAGATTTAGTAAAAAGTCTGACAGTGTTGAGGGAATTATTTGTTTAGTAGAGTGATGGTGTTCGGGAAAAAACTGTTCTTGTGTCTAGTTGTCTTGATGTGCAGTGCTCTGTAGCAACGTTTTGAGGGTAGGAGTTGCAACAGTTTGTGTCCAGGATGCAAGGGGTCAGTAATACACAAGCACGTAATAGATTCAAACTAAATGTAAACCGCTCCAAACTCGACTGCAGAAAATACGACTTCAGCAATAGAGTGATCAGTGCCTGGAAAAAACGGATTCTGTGGTTTCTTCCCCAAACCCCCAAAACGTTAACCTTAGATTGTCTATGGTTGATCTTTCCCCATTTCTAAGAGGTCTGTATGGGGCCTGCGTCTACCACCCCTGTCCTACTGTCTTATTGTCCTCTTTTATCGTTACTTTTTACTTATGTTTATACAAACTACTACTATGCTGTACCTGTTTGGCAAACAAACAAATAAATAAAAGCAGGACTGGGATTTAGATACTGTATTTCATTTTGTGATGGCTAAAGGCGTTAGATGTGGACTCTGGAGATCCAGCCAACCTGTTGTATGCTAATTCTGCACTCTAGTAAATTGCCCTGAGTTTTGGAACTCGGATATTTTAAACCTGCTATATCTACTGTGTTTCCCTGAAAATAAGACGGTGTCTTATATTAATTTTTGCTCCCAAAGATGTGCTAGGGGATGTCTTATTTTTTTCCAATGAATTGTATTCTGTATCCTGCTGCAGCAAAAACGCATCCAAACACGCAGCTGCATGTTGGATGCATGTCGGATGTGTTTTAAATCTGATTGATGTAGCATTTTGGGATGCAATTTATGGACAGCAGTGTTATATATATTCTGTTCGGGAATGCTGTGAAATGAAACGTCTCCTATGTCTTACTTTCGGGGGATGCCTTATATTAGGCAATTCTATGATACTTCTCCTATGTCTTACTTTTGGGGGTAACTTATTTTCAGGGAAACAGGGTAATTGATGTACCTATGTTTATCAATTATTAAAGTGTGTGTTGCTCTGAGCTATAATGTTATGTGAGCAATCCTATACTGCAACCAAAGTATTGGATTTCAGAAAAACAAATTTTAATGCAATGGGGGAATATTTAAATAATGAATTAAAGGGGAGGGATAAAATGGCAGGAGCGAGCACCCAGTGGACTGTATTAAAAAAGGCCATCTTAAAAGCCACAAGACTTTATGTAAAGCAAGTAACTAAAGGTAAAAGGAAGAAGAAACCGCTATGGTTTAGCAATGATGTAAGGGCTATAGTCAATGAAAAAAAGGCTGCCTATAGGAGGTATAAAGAGTCTGGAAGTATAGCTGATAGAGAGGTGTATAAAATGAGACAGAAGGAGGCGAAACAGATAATATATGCTGCTAAAGCCTCAAAAGAGGAAGAAATAGAAAAATCTGTAAAGAAGGGGGATAAAACCTTCTTCAGATATATTGGTGATAGGAAGAAGAAAAACTGCAGCATCACAAAGCTTAGTACTGGGAATAATACATGCATTGATGGGAATAAGGAGATCGCTGACCATTTCAATAGCTACTTCTGTTCAGTTTTCTCAAAAGACACCTTACAAAATAATACTATAGAGGGATATAGCATTGCTTCCAGCTGTACGGATTCAGCTCCAGTGATCTTAGAAGCCGATGTCTTAGAAGAACTTGAAAGATTAAAGATAAATAAGGCAATGGGTCCAGATGGCATCCACCCCAGAGTTCTTAAAGAACTCAGATCTGTCATTGCTACCCCCCTGACTGATTTGTTTAACCAATCCTTGTTAACAGGAGATATTCCTGAGGATTGGAGAATGGCCAGTGTTGTGCCTATCCACAAGAAGGGCAGTAGAGAAGAAGCTGGTAACTACAGGCCAGTTAGCTTGACATCAGTTGTAGTTAAAATGATGGAGACTCTACTCAACAAGAAGATAAATGAGCATCTAAAAAACAATAACTTATTGGACCCAAATCAGCATGGCTTTACTGAAGGCAAATCGTGTCAGACTAATCTCATTGAGTTCTTTGACTATGTCACAAAGGTGTTGGATCAAGGTGGTGCCGTGGATATTGCCTATCTGGACTTCAGCAAAGCCTTTGATACGGTTCCACATAAAGAGCTGATAGATAAATTAGTGAAGATTGGACTTAATCCCTGGATAGTTCAGTGGATTTCAAGCTGGCTGAAGCATAGCCATCAGAGAGTTATTGTTAATGGCGAGTATTCTGAGCAGAGACAGGTTACAAGCGGTGTGCCACAAGGGTCTGTTCTGGGTCCTATTCTTTTTAATATGTTTGTGAGTGACATAGGGGAAGGTTTGGTAGGGAAGGTTTGCCTATTTGCCGATGACTCTAAAGTGTGCAATAAGGTTGATATTCCTGGAGGGGGTCTGTAATATGGTAAATGATTTAGCGTTACTAGATAAATGGTCAAAGCAATGGAAACTGCAGTTTAATGTTTCCAAATGTAAAATAATGCACTTGGGGAAAAGGAATCCTAAATCTGAGTACAGTGATCCCTCGATTAGCACGGTCTCGATTAGCGCGAAACGCTGCAACGCGGTTTTTCAAAAAATATTAATTAAAAAATAAGTTCTCTCTCTCTTTCTCTCCCTGTTGCCGGCGTGGTATATGAGAGAGAAAGAGAGAGGCAGAGAAAGAGAGAGGCAGAGGTCGGGCGCATTACCGGGAGGTGGAGGCGGCGTGGGGACGCTGGGTGCCGGGGACACCGAGGAGGGGGTGGACGTGGCCTCTCAGCTGCAGAGCCGAACAAGGGCGGAGGCAACGGCGGAGTCCGGCGCTGGGGCCATGCGGGGCCGCTCATCCAGGGGGGCGTGGACTGGCAAGTCGCCCTCCTTTCTCTTTCTTTCTCTCTCTTATACCATACCGGTAACAGGGGGAGAAAGAGAGAGAGCGGAGGGCACCTTGCCGGTCCACGCCCCCCTAGATGAGCGGCTCCGCATGGCCCCAGCGCCGCCCAGGCAAAGGGGAAACCCCAAGATCGCTTGCCGCTTGCCGTATTGCAGCGAAGGAGGCGAAGCAAGGCTCCAAGCTGCAATACGGCAAGCGGCAAGCGATCTTGGGGTTTCCCCTTTGCCTGGGCGGCGGGAAGACCAAGGGAAGGTTCCTTCAGCCGCCCAACACCTGATCCGCTCCGCAGCGCGGCAGCAGCGAGGAGCCGAAGATGGGGTTTCCCCTTTGCCTTTACCCCATCTTCGGCTCCTCGCTGCTGCCGCGCTGCGGAGCAGATCAGCTGTTGGGCGGCTGAAGGAACCTTCCCTTGGTCTTCCCCGCCGCCCACACGCAAACTCCACCATCTGCGCATGTGCGGCCATGAAAAAAATGGCGCGCATGCGTAGATGGTGTTTTTTACTTCCGCACCACTATAACGCGGAAATCGATTAGCGCGGGAGGTCTTGGAACGTAACCCCCGCGCTAATCGAGAGATCACTGTATTGCATTGGCAGTTCTGTGTTAGCAAAAACTTCAGAAGAGAAGGATTTAGGGGTAGTGATTTCTGACAGTCTCAAAATGGGTGAGCAGTGTGGTCGGGCGGTAGGAAAGGCAAGTAGGATGCTTGGCTGCATAGCTAGAGGTATAACAAGCAGGAAGAGGGAGATTGTGATCCCCTTATATAGAGCGCTGGTGAGACCACATTTGGAGTACTGTGTTCAGTTCTGGAGACCTCACCTACAAAAAGATATTGACAAAATTGAACGGGTCCAAAGACGGGCTACAAGAATGGTGGAAGGTCTTAAGTATAAAACGTATCAGGAAAGACTTAATGAACTCAATCTGTATAGTCTGGAAGACAGAAGGAAAAGGGGGGACATGATCGAAACATTTAAATATGTTAAAGGGTTAAATAGGGTTCAGGAGGGAAGTGTTTTTAACAGGAAAGTGAACACAAGAACAAGGGGACACAATCTGAAGTTAGTTGGGGGAAAGATCAAAGGCAACATGAGAAAATATTATTTTACTGAAAGAGTAGTAGATCCTTGGAACAAACTTCCAGCAGATGTGGTTGGTAAATCCACAGTAACCGAATTTAAACATGCCTGGGATAAACATATATCCATTGTAAGATAAAATACAGGAAATAGTAAAAGGGCAGACTAGATGGACCATGAGGTCTTTTTCTGCCATCAGTCTTCTATGTTTCTATGTTTCTATGTATTAACAATGATGTAAATGCTTTTGGAAGATTTTGCTGTGGAAAGTGGGCCGCAAATGCTGTGAATTAGAAGAGCAAAGGAGAAGGAAAGGGGTGCACTGAGATTGGCAGGTAGGAAAGAAGTTAGGCACCCATGACAATGAAGCAGTTTTGGAACTGGGAGATAGTTTAAAATGGGGATTTAATAGAAGGAAAGTTCAAACAGGCCGTAATAGTATAGATGACTGCAAAAGTTTGCTGAGTGTCACACAGGGGCTCTAACTTAGCCCTATTTGTATGTGAGGTTTCTTACATATACAGTGATCCCCCGCTCGTTGCGAGGGTTCCATTCCAGGAGCCCCCGCAACGAGCGGGTTTTCGCGAAGTAGCGATGCGGAAGTAAAAACACCATCTGCGCATGTGCAGATGGTGTTTTTACTCCCACAGCGCTAGCGAGGAGCCGAAGATTGGGGGCGGCGCGGCTGTTTGCCGCCGGCATGGGGGGCTTCCTAGCAGCCCCCCAAACCCGGGTTGGGGGTCCGGGGGGCGCTGTCTCTCGGCGCTTTCGAGCTGAGTCCGGGAGCGAACTCACTCCCGGACTCAGCTCGAAAGCGCCGAGAGACAGCGTGGACAGGCCCGTTCCTTGGCGCTGTCTCTCGGCGCTTTCGAGCTGAGTCCTGAAGCGAATTCGCTCCCGGACTCAGCTCGAAAGCGCCGAGAGACAGCGCCAAGGAACGGCCTGTCCACGCTGTCTCTCGGCGCTTTCGAGCTGAGTCCGGGAGCGAATTCGCTTCAGGACTCAGCTCGAAAGCGGCGAGAATGAACGGCGTGGGCGGGCGAAGGGCGGGCGGCAGCGAGGAGTTTGCGTGGGCGGTGGGGAAACTCCTCGCTGACGCCAGCAAGAGGGGGAAGACCCAGGAAAGCCACCCAGCAGCTGATCTCCCGGTTGCCATCTACGCATGCGTGCCCATAGAAAAAACGCACGCATGCGTAGATGGTATTTTGACTTCCGGGTTGAAAAATCGCGAAGTACCCTGTTCGCAATGGTTGGGGACGCAATAAACGGGGGATCACTGTAATCACTTTATTAATAAATGCTATACATTCATTAATGTAGTATTATGTCTGTTCTGGTCCCTTTACATGTTTTAGAATGCAGGCCTTGCTCTATGTAGTCTGATATTTAGGATTAGGATTTGGCAGTGTTTCAAACCTTCATGGTCAGAGTACAACATGTGTACAATGAGATTGGCTGAGCCTCCCTTCATGCACACCCCAACACAATGCAACTCACAGCAAAAGACAGAGAATCCATAGCCCAGTGAATCCTACTAATAAATAAAGGGACGTGTTCTATCTCCGGTGCACAAAACTGCTATTTTCTCAATTTGGGACTGCTAGCCGTGTTAGCTGCAAGGCTAAGTGAAGTGGGGGCTGATAACTATCTAAGGTGGGATATCTATCATCTGCCCTTTTCAGTGAGAGACAGCTGGGCCTGATATTGTAGCAGATCCACCATTGTGATGTTCCCTAGTCCTGCTTTTATAAAGTATCTTACTTTATAAGACAGGGGATTGGACTAGAACAGGGTAGGCAAAGTTGGATCTTCTATGACATGTGGACTTCAGCTCCCAGAATTCCTGTACTAGCATGATTGGCTGAGCCTGGCCGGCCCGAAAGATCACAGCGAGCGTTGCCTGCGGCGGCGAGGGAAGCCAAGCCGGGAGCAGCATCACCGCGGCTCCTGGCTCGGTTTCCCTCGCCACCGCAGGCAACACGGGCTGCGATTTTCCGGGCTGGCGAGGCTCAGTGACGGAAGGCCCGGGAGGCGCGGCTTGATCCGGGAGGCGCGGCTTGATCCGCTGAGCCTGGCCGGCCCGAAAGATCGCAGCGAGCGTTGCCTGCAGCGGCGAGGGAAGCCAAGCTGGGAGCAGCATCACCGCGGCTCCTGGCTCGGTTTCCCTCGCCACCACAGGCCACACGGGCTGCGATTTTCCGGGCCGGCGAGGCTCAGTGACGGAAGGCCCGGGAGGCGCGGCTTGATCCGGGAGGCGCGGCTTGATCCGCTGAGCCTGTCCGGCCCGAAAGATCGCAGCGAGCGTTGCCTGCGGCGGCGAGGAAAGCCAAGCCGGAAGGAGCATCACCGCGGCTCCTGGCTCGGTTTCCCTCGCCGCCGCAGGCAACACGGGCTGCGATCTTCCAGGCCGGACAGGCCCAGTGACGGAAGGCAGCTGCCTGGCCCGGGAGGCGCGGCTTGATCCGCTGAGCCTGGCCGGCCCGGAAGATCGCAACGCACGTTGCCTGCGGCGGCGAGGGAACCAAGCCGGGAGTAGCGGCGACACTGCTCCGGTTGCCTGGTCTTCTCCTGCCTCCCATGCTGATGTTCCCCGCTGTGTCGGGCGCCGCCAGCCCCGAGTCGGACGCACCCTCGTCGCCGCGCCCAGCCGTTGCCCGCCCCGTCACGCCTCGCCCGCCGCCCGCCTGATCCTGCGCCTCCTGCTTCCCCCCCCAGCCGGACCTCCTGCCCTCCCTCCCAGCCAAAAACCCAAAGCGGCCTCCCGAATGTTTTCCATCTTACCAACCTGCCGCCGCCGCCGAGAAGCCCTGCCGCCCGGCTGTCACCTTTTAAAACAGCCGGGTGGCTTCCCAGCAGCCTCCCGAAGCCGAACGCCAAACCCGAACTTCCGGGTTCAGCTTCGGGAGGCTGCTGGGAAGCCCCCCGGCTGTTTTAAAAGGTGACAGCCAGGCTGCGGGGCTTCCCAGCAGCCTCCGGAATGCCGAACCCGGAAGTTCGGGTTTGGCGTTCGTAAGACGAAAAACGTTCGTAAGAAGAGGCAAAAAATTTCTGAACCCCGGGTTCGTATCACGGGTTGTTCGTAAGACGAGGGATTCGTATCTTCAGGTACCACTGTATTATAAAATCACGTGAAACATAAATAAGAACAAGATCATGAGGTTTAAAATTACCACGTTATATGCTGCAAGGGGATCTGACGGGGGCAAAAAATGGTTAAATGCACAAAAAAAGGCCCACATTTTTGGTCTAACTCTCAGTGAGATGGTGTTTTGGGTTATTCACAGAATCGGTGGTGGCTAGCTACATATACAGTGATCCTCTACTTAAGAACTTCATTCAGTGACCAGGTTCTTAAGTAGAAAGGCTTGTAAGTACAGTGGTACCTCTACTTAAGAACGCCTCTACTTAAGAACTTTTCTAGATAAAAACCGGGTGTTCAAGATTTTTTTGCCTCTTCTTAAGAACCATTTTCTACTTAAGAACCCGAGCCCAAAAAAATTTCCCAGGAAATTTGAGAGCGGCACGAGGGCCCGGCCAGTTTCCTGCAATTCCCCCTTTAATCCCGGTCATCTCGGGCTTTTCTGGGCTTGCAGAGGAGCCTTTCGATGGTGCTTAAGAAGGCTTTGACAGTCTAGAGAGAACAAAGCATTTTCCTTTCTCTGAATGCTTGGAGAGGGAATAAACCTCTTCCAGGACCCAGAGAAAAGAAACTCTCCCTTCCCTCTGGGCAGCCAAACTGAGGAGTCACCACAGTGAAAATTACTTCTACTTAGAAACTTTTCTACTTAAGAAACTGGTCATGGAATGAATTAAGTTCTTATGTAGAGGTACCACTGTAGAAGCAATTGCAAATAATGCGTGCAAACCCACTAGGAAAGAAATAAAAGCTCAGAATTTGGGTGGCAGGAGGAGAAAGAAGAGGAGGAGGATAGTCGCTGCCGAAGGAAGATGGTGAGGTGAGGGGAATCAAAAAAATCCAAAACTTTCAGGCTTAAAAAAAGAGGGATTCTGAGGCGGGGAGGAGGAGCACGCACCTCCCATACACCCGGCACGAGGTTGCCTCCTGTACACTGTGCCAGAGAGAGAAACCCAGGCGGGTGACAAGGGGGAACCTCCTGCTCCTTTGACTGAAAGGCAGCTGCTGCTACCTGCTTCCTCTTCCTTCCCACAATGAAGGGCTCCCCTCTTCTCTCGCTCACTTGCTTTGTAGCCGGCGCCTTTACTTCACTGTGGTGACTGCTCGGTTTGGCTGAAGCCAAGTTGATTCGGCCAGGGTGAAGCGCCCCCTTTTGCCTTTCTGTGCCTAGATGCTCTGGGAGGCAACCTGGCGCCAAGTGTGTGGGAGGCAGCACGAGGGAGTCATCATAGCGAAGTGGTTTATTTCCTCTCCAAGCGCCCAGAGGAAGGAAAATGCTCCGTTCGCTCTGGGCTGCCCAGAGGGAAGGGAGCGTTTGTTTTCTCTGGGCGCTGGCAGAGGTTTATTCCCTCTCCAATTGCCCAGGGAAAGGAAAATGCTTTGTTCGCTCTGGACTATTCAAGGCAGTTAAATTTATTCATAGCTAGCAAACTATGTTCTGTGTGTATCACATGTTTTTGCTGAATTTTTAAAATTAAGGGAGACTAGATAGCACTATTTCGGCCTTGTTCTGATCTCATCAGCTAGCCATACCCTTACTGGTATTTGATCCTGGGGCTTCTGCCTTGTAAGGCAGATAATTAACCTCTAGGCCACCAGATCTGATGCCTTCAGCTTTGTACCAGGGAGGGGCTATATGTTTTTTCTGCTGGATCACCCTGGTATATATATAATTAGTAACTCCTATATCTGACCAGATGTCAGAATCTTATTACCCAGCCAACCTCAATCAGTCATTTCAGGTTTACTTCTTTAATTGTCCTATTGAGAATTGAGCCAATTCTTGTTATGTCCATCATAAAATTATTTTAATGTCTTTATATCATTCTAAGATGCCATAGAGTTCTTGGGATTTGAGTTTTCTACAGTTTTGTATATATTTGTATATATATGATATGTGAATTCTGTGTGGTATTTTTCTTTACAATTCAGTGGGTATATTGTTCAAACCCAAGTATGATTATGGTTTAATCATAAAGTGTAGTTATAAACAAAGCCTGGCTTAACACAGAAACACATCCGTCCTATTTTCTGCATATATACATTTGCCATTTCCAAATCTAATTCTTCAGGGAGATTTAATAATGTGTTTATATAAAGCTAGATTTCCACATATTGGTCTTCTGCCCGAGAGAGAACAACTAACCTCCTTTTCTCATGTTTGATTTCTTCCTCTGCTGTTCGGTGCCAACCGTCTAGTAGCCTCTTGCATCGCCTTTCTGCAAATGCTTCATTAGTGAAAACCAGACAGAAGGTAGGTCTTCCTCCTTAAAAGTCATATTCGCGCATTAGTTTAGGAGCAGAGCAGAGCAGAGAGCAATCGGGACAACACTACTCTTAGAACTGATGGAGGCTTGATTTGTTCTTGAAGCATAGAAGGAGTAGTGATGGAAGGTAGAAGAACTGAAGTTCTCAACCTCTATATGGTATCGCTGCACTTGTGCTACTTTAAACTTAATAGCAAAAGCCCTTAGACTTATATAACATTCCATAATGCTTTATGTCAACATATTACTCCCAACATAGAAACATAGAAGACTGACGGCAGAAAAAGACCTCATGATCCATCTAGTCTGCCCTTATACTATTTTTTGTATTTTATCTTAGGATGGATATATGTTTATCCCAGGCATGTTTAAATTCAAACCTGTAGGAGCCCATCACTGCCTTTATTAGGGGAACAGCGAACCAGCAACAAGAACGGAGCAAAATCGGCAACTCACTTTCTATATATTTATATAGCAGCTGTCACAACAGGCATCCAATTAGCGCACATTTATTTTCCCGCTGGCTGAGCTGCTTCCGAGTTGTGCAAAAACGGCGTGGCTTGCAGATGCAACAGCCCCTTCCATAGGGAATAAAAGAGGAGCAAAAGGGGAGGGGAGTTTGCAAGAAACAATTAGTTCACTTAATTGGTTTGTGACTCTCAGAGACTTCTTGCCAATTTTTGAAGCCTGGCAGCTCTCCAAGGCAGATAAGGTCTGTGACTGCAAATGCTCTCTTGAAAGACTTTGTGTCACAGTCACTTAATAAAAAGGGTTTTTTTAAAAAAATCTGCTTCATGGTTTGGGGATGCCTAGGTCAGAACACAATGGAAGGATGGAAGGCTGAGTCAACCTTCAGCTTGTCAGGATCAAATACCTGGCAGTGGGCAGCCTGCACTTCTGCATTCTAACCACTACACCAACAATACACCAATATTGAACATAACTTTTGGTTTGGCTAAATAATCGTTCGTTATAAACAGTGAGTCTTCGGAGAGGGGTGGCATACAAATCTAATAAATATTATTATTATTATTATTATTATTATTATTATTATTATTATTATTATTGTGGTTTTCATCCAAACCATTTCATTGCTGTGTAATATTTGTGCAATTGGGTATTGTTATCAACAGTGACACTAAATTTTGTTTACTTCTTTAAAATAATGTATCAGGGAAAGACTTCCTCAATATATATTTAATTAACTTGAGCCATGTATATCTGAGGCAGTCTTTCAGAATATATTTCTTGGGCTTTAAATGTTCTTTACATTATATCTGCATTGGTTGCCGATCAGTTTCCGGTCACAATTCAAAGTGTTGGTTATGACCTATAAAGCCCTTCATGGCACTGGACCAGAATATCTCCGGGACCGCCTTCTGCCGCACGAATCCCAGCGACCAGTTAGGTCCCACAGAGTTGGCCTTCTCCGGGTCCCGTCAACTAAACAATGTCGGTTGGCGGGACCCAGGGGAAGAGCCTTCTCTGTGGCAGCCCCGACCCTTTAGAACCAACTCCCCCCAGATATCAGAGTTGCCCCCACCCTCCTAGCCTTTCATAAGCTCCTTAAAACCCACCTCTGTCGTCAAGCATGGGGGAATTGACATGTTCCTTCCCCCTAGGCTTTAAAATTTATGCATGGTACGCTAGTGTGTATGATTGGTTTTTAACTTTTGGTGTTTTTTAAATTAATTTAAATATTGGATTTGTCTTACATTGTATTGCTATTGCTGTGAGCCGCCCCGAGTCCGCGGAGAGGGGCGGCATACAAATCTGATTAAACTTAAACTTAAACTTAAACTTATATGAAGCTGCCGCCCCGAGTCTTCGGAGAGGGGCGGCATACAAATCCAAATAATAAATAAAAAAAATAAAATTTTGCTATTGTTTCATTCAAATTAGATACTTTTGTTTAGTACAGTTATATTCCTAAGCCACATGTGAAGACCCAATACCTACTACTTACCTGATAATAAATTATATTCACTTGCTCCTGAATAGACTTGCATATAAGTCCAATAAATAAATAAATAATAAATAAATTTACAGTAATTGTTAGTTGCTATGTATTCCACCACTCATTAAAATGGTTTTATATGCATCCATTAAACTGGCCACTAGATGGCAGTATAATGCTATTTTAATATTTTTAGTAAATTCAAAGATTAAGAAAATAATATCCTTTTTCTTCAGTGATGGGTTGCAGATGAATAGGGGATATCATTTTTATTTAACTTCATGTAAAAAGTAGACTAATGGTTGCATCTTTATGAGAAATGAAAGTTAATGAAAACATTAAAAAGCCATTAGCAATAAATTTTGAGTAAAATCATTAGAGATTTGAAGGGTAAAAGCGGCGAGTTTATTTAGTTATCTGAAAAAAGTTATGATGTTTGGGACAGCTATGCAGGACTGGATCTGAAAAATGAATTAGCTGAAGAACTGCACGCATTAAACTAACAGACTATACTGTAGAATAGACTGAGGTTTAATGAAGATTAAGGATAAATGGCTTAGGGAAAGGATAGAGGATTACACACTGCCCT
The DNA here is from genome assembly GCF_031021105.1 of Erythrolamprus reginae. Lineage (NCBI taxonomy): Eukaryota > Metazoa > Chordata > Lepidosauria > Squamata > Dipsadidae > Erythrolamprus > Erythrolamprus reginae. The sequence continues at coordinate 70,811,676 of NC_091950.1, forward strand.
CTCCCCTTTTAAAGCCACAGAATACATCTTGAACTTCTCTCTCTCCATTCCTTCCTCCAACACATTCTATTAGAAAAATGAGACACCAGCAGTATTCCTTATTTGATATGATTAATAGGATTTGGGAAGTGATAAAACTCACTGGTTGGCTACTTTTGTCAGTATCAGAATTCCCATTATTAACCAGTTTGTCCATACACTGAAAATTTTAGACGCTCTAAGGCAGGGGTGTCCTAACATGGCAACTTTAAGACTTGTGGATTTCAACTCCCTGAATTCTCCAGTCAGCTTTGCTTCAATTGTTTTCAAATCCCAATTCAAATTTCAATTCAAATTTGACTCAGTGCTTTAAACTGCTTCATACTTGGTTTGAAAGATTGATTCAGTCAAGTCTTTAGATTGCTTGCTACATTACCAATCAATTATTTACAGGGCATTACTTAGAGGTTAGCTTCATTTGCTTCTAGCAACAAATGATCAACTCCAGTTTGAGAAGTATAAAATAAAGTTATCTTCAATTAAAACAATGTTAATATCTTGATATGAGCCTGCAGCCCTAAGTGCTCCAGAAGTCTGTGTAATACAGGATCTTTTAAAGCCTCTTTACAACTCTTTACCATCTCTTTGTAACAATCCCATAAAAACAATTGTACACATTGTAAAATAGAATCTTATAGACGTACAAGAATATGCAGAATATACTATGTTTAAATTTTTTCAGAAGATGGGTATGTTCAACCATTAATTGTTTATTAAACCATTTCTGTGGTGGCCGGATCAGGTGATTCGGTATAGCCTACAAAAATAAGAGAGACCTTAATCAACTAATACAAAACACCGTGCCTCATTTAAATTTACTCCAACAATAAGATGAAATAGTGATCAGAATCTTTAACTGATCAGTCAGAAAAGGCTCAGCCCATCACTGCATTTCCAAAGGCCTGCAGAGTGGTGGCTAATTGTAAGCTGGTGGGAAGATTATTCCAAAGAACAGGAGTCATCCCTGAGAAATTGAAAAGGGGGTCTTAAAATACACAGAATTTCATACAATGGAGTCTTATGTTGTAATTGTCAATTTTTTGGCAGGTTATTGGAAATTTATTAGTGAATTTTATGCCTGTGTTCTTTTGAAGACAATGATTATAAATTCTCTCCAGCATAGAAATCTCAATTAATTAATAAGTAAGTAAGTAACTAAGTAAATTTGCAGTAAGATCACAAATACTACAAAATAGGAGGGACACCCATTTCCCCATCAGTTACACTATAGTTACAAGAATCCACCTCTATTTTTATATTCCAATATAGTTTTCCTGCCAGGACTTTTTTTAAAATTTGGATTGTGTATATTAATTTATACATTTAATTTCCCATTTGTTTCTTATTGTTAAATAAATTGATTTAAATGAATAATAGTGGAAGACATAGTTAGCCTTTTTAGCGCATGGGAGAAGTATGCTTTTCTCCTTTTTCTCCTTTCTTTTTATTGTTTTTCTCAACAATAGAAAAAAGAAATAAAAAGAAACAATATAACAATAATATAAACCAGCATAAAAGAAACAGAGATTTAAAAATGTGAAACAATAAAAATCAGGAGCAGCAATAATCATGGCAATAAGAAAGCATAATTAATAATAATGAAATAGCATTAAAATTCTGAAGTTCTATAAATGCAAAATGTTACTTAAAATACTGAGACGCTTAGATTTTCCCAAGTACTGAAAAAGTTCATAATGTAAGTTGTGTGAAAACCTTTGTGAAGAGTGTTTCACAACTTTGGAGCTACCACCAAAATGATGTTTTTATGTCAAGTATGTTAAATAGCTTTGCGGTCAATCAAGAGAACTGAAGTTATTAGTGAACTAAAGTTTAATAAATATAGGTCCCTAAGGCTACATATTTTAGCAAAGATGAAGATTCATGCTCACTTCCCATTGGCGGCACTATTTGAGTTACATAAGGACTTTTTTTTTTGGTCAAGTATGTGTTTGTAATATACATAGATATACACATTGTTTATACTGTATACTGGGTACTGATAAGAGGGGAACATTAGGACAGAGACAGTAGGCACGCTGGTGCGCTTATGCACGCCACTTACTGACCTCTTAGGAATCGAATGAAGTCAACAGTGGACAGTCTAAGAATAAAGTTTTGGGCGTTTGGTGATGAAACCACAGAGTCAAGTAGTGAGTTCCAGGCATTAATTACTCGGTTGCTGAAGTTGTATTTTCTAAGTTCAAGTTTGGGGTAGTTCACTTTGAGTTTGTATCTGTTGTGTGCTCGGGTATTATTGTGGTCATTTCTGCCTGATCTTGTCTCTTTGATGGAGGGATGACTTGGGACCGTCTTTCTAAACTAGGTGCTCTTTGGATAGAGCAGTGGTGTCTAACCTGGTGACTTTTAAGACTTAAGGACTTCAACTCCCAGAATTCCCAGTCATGGGGAATTCTAGGAATTGAAGACCCCAAGTCTTAATGCTGCCAAGGTTGGACCATCCCTGTATTAGTGCACCTTTCTGCCCAGGAATTGCAAAAATTGCAATCCAAATTGCACCACATAGAAAAAAAATGGATCTGAGATTAAAGCTTTGCTTTGCAAAGATAAATATTTTGGTGATCACCCATTTCTATTATAATATTAATAGAGCCCTAGAGTACTAAAATTGTCAAAGCACAGGCCTTGTTTCTTAAGTATTGAATTATGGATATTATTCAGGATTAGAGTAAATATAAATCAATGTCATATTCTTGGAAAAAAACTATTTTACTTTAATGTCAATAAACTTTAAATTCAGACTTTTCTTATTAGAATAAATGTTTCCTCTTAAAATGCATGATAATCATAATCAAGAGAAAATTTGTTCTGTTATTTATTTTCTAAATGATTGTACATGTTTAGCAGACTTTTGATTTAAATCCCTATGGATATATTGGAGACAGATGTTTAGATGACCTCACATTTAAAGTAATGTTATATTTGGACACCAGATTAAATTTTCCTTAAAATCTTTCCTTATAAGTGAGACTGTTTGAGTGCAGAAACTAATCAATGTTTTATCTTCGTAGCATACCACTTTATTAAATAGCATTTTTAACATTTTGACTTTTTTTTGCATCAGTCTGTATTTTAGAAAAGTCCTGATTATGCAACAGTTGTTTACATATGAAAATAAAGTTTCTGACTGGAAAAGTTAAATGAGAAACAGATTTTTGAAGTCACTTGAATTTGAATGCAAGTTTGCCATGTCATATATATTTCTCCCCTTCCCAAAATGGTATAGGTTTGCAATGAGCATTTTATAATACTGACAGTAGAAGGCCCTCTAATTCTGAATGTTAACTATTTTATAATTTAATTCCCTGAATAAACAGAAGAATTCTAACTATGTTTACATAGAAGCATGTCCAACTGATTTTAATAAAACTTTTAAACAAAGTGTTTAGAATTTCTATAATTTACTGTTTAAAGTCACAAAGTAGCAGATATGTACGTTGGATTTAAAAATTTTAAAATATAGAACAATTGCAATAATTATCCCATGAAATATATCTTTTAACTTGAAACTTTCAAAATGATTAACCGTGCATGATTGAAATGTCTTGTTTTCATAAAAAAATAGACTTTTGGAATGAAAAATTAATAAATTCAGCATGTCAAAGGTTTTTGTGGACTACGGTCCATTTAAACACACAGGGTAGCTTTCGACAATCAGGGTACACAAGGAATTAGAAAAGGAGGAAAATAAAATGTAAAAACTATAAGCTTGGTGTATTTTGTTTAATCGTGGTTTGTTGAAGTGATAACAGCTGATTTGCACAACATGCTAAGCCTGATACAAAGGGGCACAGAACATCACAACTGCAGTCTTGAGTTTGCTAGCTTATAATATAGTTGCTCAACTATATTGTCCTTTAGAGCAGTGTTTCCCAACCTTGGCATTCACTGGCTGGGGAATTCTGGGAGTTGAAGTCCAAATATCTTCAGGTTACCAAGGTTGGGAAACACTGCTTTAGAGCTGAATTGCTGTATTGCTGCCTCTGCTGCCATACATATTTTCCATTTTTATATATATTTCCTTTAAAAAATAAAACACAAAAATAAACAATGGTTCATTTATTTCTAGATAAGTATTTATATTTATCATTAAATTACTAGCATTCATTCAGAGAGCTAGATCAACTGTGTTCAGCTTTGTCTCATTCTTTTTTTTTTGCCCACCATTAACTTTCATGCACGGATCAATCACTGAAGCCTGGGTGGTGAAAAAAACACCCCAACAGGCAAACCAAAAGTTCAGAAAAATGGGCTTCTGGTTTGTCCATTGTGCTATTTTTTGCACGCTGGAGGCTTCAGCGAAGCTTCCTAAAGCCCCGGAGTACAAGAAACAGTATAACAGGCAAACCAGAAGTCCCTTTTTCCAAACTTCTGGTTTGTCCATTGGGCCATTTTTAACATTCAAGGGCTTCAGGAAGCTTTCCCAGAGAGTGAAACAGTCTTCCCCAAGGCCGAAAATCAGATGGCCAGCATGCGCATGTGCACTGGAGTTGACATAGGGCAATGCCTCACATGCCCTCTAATATGGCTCTGTGTGCCACTGGTGGCACGCGTGCCATAGGTTCACCATCACTCATCTAAAAGCAGACCTAAAATCATTGAAACACTTATTATTTGTCGATTTTAATACAGGGGTACCTCTACTTAAGAACTTAATTCGTTCCGAGACCAGGTTCTTAAGTGGAAAAGTTCTTAAGTAGAAGCAATTTTTCCCATAGGAATCAACGTAAAAGCAAATAATGCGTGCAAACCCATTAGGAAAGAAATAAAACCTCGGAATTTGGGTGGGAGGAGGAGGAGGAAGAAGAGGAGGAGAACAGTTGCTCCTGAAGGAAGAAGGTGAGGTGAGGGGAATCAAAAAAATCCAAAACTTTAAGGCTTTTTAAAAAAAAGAGGGACTCTGAGACAGTGAGGAGGAGCACACGCCTCCAATACACCCAGCACGAGGCTGCCCCCCATACACTGCACCAGAGAGAGAAATGGCAGGAAATTGGCTGGGCCTTCATGCCACTCTCAAATTCTTCGGAAATTTTTCCGGGCTCGGGTTCTTAAGAAGAGGCAAAAAAAATCTTGAACACCCAGTTCTTATCTAGAAAAGTTCTTAAGTAAAGGCGTTCTTAAGTAGAGGTACCACTGTACTGTATTTCCCTGAAAATAAGACCTCCCCCAAAATAAGCTCTTCCCCAAAATAAACCCTAACCTAAAAATACCATGGAGACAAGAGCTGAAAATCAGGATAGATGGCAAGAGGAGTCTTGCTCCATGCCCATCAAAATAATAGGACCGTCCCAAAAATAAGGCCAAGTGCTTATTTTGAGGTTCAAAAAGTATAAGACAGGGTCTTATTTTTGGGGAAACACAGTATTTAGTAAGTTAAAAAACAGAATACTGTACACCAGAGTGGAGATGGCATCTTTCTAATACACTATGCACCTCCCTTCCTTACACAATTTTTTTTTCTGGCACTCCCAGTTGAAAGAATAAATTTGAAGTTTCTAATATCTTCCCTCCTGAGCTGAAATCCCTGAAACTATTTAGAGAAGCCAGGAAGTGATACATTCTTCTGTTTTCCTTCCTTTTGCTGCAGCTCTAATTGCACCAAATATTTCCTTCCTGCATCAAAGGCACTTTTATTTATTGGTTTCCACCACTTAATTTCTTTTGTGCATTGAATTTGCTGAATGTGAGGTGAGGGTTAATACAGACCATGTGGCCTAGGGGCTATTACTTAATTTTTAACAGAAAAATGTTTTGTAGCATTTTAAATAATGTTATTATACAATTGTTATTTGGCTGAAATGAATCACATGTTTGTTTTTCTCTCTTTGGTTTGTATTTCAGCACTGGAAGTTTTTAAGACGATGTTGGATAACCAAATGTCTGAAGTAGTGTAGGGTTTCCTGCCTAAGCAGGAGGTTGGACTAGAAGACCTCCAAGGTCCCTTCCAACTCTGTTGTTGTTATTATAATATGATACTCAGCTGTCTGAAGCTGACGCTGCCAAAACCTGTCGGGCTTGTCCCAACTTGGATTGTTATTATTGTTTCCTGTTTTTCTGTACATGCTGTGGGAGTCCTCGGAGAGGGGCGGCATATAAATCCAATTAAATAAATAAATAAAATAAAACTTCATCGTTTAGATAGAAAGAGCCTTCAATTGCATTTATAGTGAAAGTAATACTTTTACTAAAGCCAAGTGGTTGCAAGGTAGAAAAGGCCAGATCTAAGATCTGTGCACAAAAGTTGTCTATTTATTTTCACCTTTCCCATGTCCTCCCTGCAACACTCTCGCTTGTGTCCAATTGAATTCAAATGAATAGTTTTGGTAACAGTTCTTAGGTTTGGTGGGCTCAGTCATGGTCCGCATTCCATTCCCATGTTTGTGACATTGAGGTTGGTCGGTCGATGTCTCTGGCAGGCACTTGAAGTGGTTTTGGTTTCTTTTTGTCTTCACTCCCTACTTGCTAACTCTGTCCCCACCCACCTCCCAAGGATTCGTGACAGTCTGGCAGTCTGGTATGAGGCCAAGGAAGAAGATGGGGCAAAGGAGAATGGAAGCACTGACATATTCAGTGATTGGTAATTGTTATTCATTTTAAATTTTTTAAATTTTTAAATAATTTTTTATCTCTGCCTTTATTATTTTTATAAATAGTTCAAGCTGTTGAACATGACTAATTCTACTTCCTTCTCCTATCTTTCCCCACAACAACCCTGTAAGGTGACTTGGGCTGAAAGAGAGTGCATAAGCTGGACTGGAACTCCCAGTCTCCTGGTTCCTAGTCTGATGCCTTAAAGCACTAAACCAAACCGATTGTTCTCAAGAAGATTAGATATTATTTGCATTCAAATACTTTGTTTTGTATTAATCAAAATCATACACTTGTCATCCTCCTTTTCTTGCTATTGTTATTAATAGATTAATAACAATCTTTTTATTAAAAATTAATAATATCAGCATAATATAATTAATAATATAATTATATTGATTAATAATATTATTGATTAATAATATTATGACATCAATTGACAAGCTGTAGTTTGTAGGAACAATTCTGATTATAGGTATTTGATCAAACCTTAGCGTTTGGATTCAGATAAAACATTGGGTTATATTTAATTGAGCAAAAAAATACTTTAATTTTTTAAATACTTAAATATTTTAAATACTTTAATTAATTAAATGCTTTAATTAATTCTAGTTTCAGAGAGTAAGGAAGAATTGGATCCACTTGGTTAATTCAGTGTTTTTCAACCAGTGTGCCGTGGCACACTAGTGTGCCGCGAGACATGGTCAGGTGTGCCGCGAAGAAGGAAGTTCAGGTTTCGGTCTCGCAACTTTTTGCTGAGAGAGAGAGAGAAAGAGAGAGAGAGTGAGAGAGAGAGAGAAAGCAAGAGAGAGAGAAGAGAGAAAGAGAGAAAGCAAGAGAGAGAGAAAGAAAGCAAGAGAGAGAAAGAGGAAGAAAGAAAGAAAGAGAGAAAGAGAGAAAAGGAGAGGAAGGGAGAGATGATGATTGAGACAGAGAAGGAGAGGAAAGAGAGAGAAACAAAAGAGAGAGAGAAGTGACTCTTGATTTAAAGCATATGATAAAAAGCACCCAGAGAATAAGAGAGAAAAAACCCCCCAGCCCTCACCTGTTTTTGGAAAGGGTTCCAGAATGTGTACACACACACACACACACACACACACACACACACACACACACACACACACAAGGGGGGGAGGAGACAGGGATGGAAAAAGAGAAGAGAGTGTCTTAGGGTGTAATTTTGGTTGGTGGTGTGCCCCAGGATTTTGTAAATGTAAAAAATGTGCCGTGGCTCAAAAAAGGTTGAAAATCACTGGTAGTATCCAAAATTATTGTTCAGGCAATGAGGTCTGACTAAGATTTTTCTCTCAAGTGTCCAGAGTGATTGCTCAGTGATAAGATCAGGGCAGGGTTTAGGATGAGCATACACTAGCCTGGGGCATCAAAGCTTAGGGAGTGCCAATGCTGCCCTTCCTTCTGACATTCTAAACATGCAAAACTTCAAAGGGGGGTGGCACCATCAGACAGCATAGCTTAAGTGGATAACATACGCAGAAGGCCCCTAGGTTCAGCTACTGTCCATTCTGGCTAAAAGAATCAGGTTGATTTTAGAGTTGAAGAATATGCCTAGGACCGTGGAGGTCAAGATTAAGTCCACCACGAGCCATGGAAAATCACTGGATGAATTTGAACCAATAATTCTTTGTTAGTCCAATCTGTTTATCCCAGAGGTCTGCTGGGAAAAAAATGAAAAGTGATTCTCCTGTAAGCTTTCTTGAATTTTTGGAGAAAAGAGAGGATAAATGTGAATTAGATGAATCGAATAAATCAGAATTAAGTAGCAGATATAGGAGAAAGCATTCTGAGTGTGTTCGCAGTCATGGTGTATATAAAAATATAGTCTCACTTAATATAATGCCACTTCCTAGTTTCTACATACCATACTTGCATTTTCACATTTCATGGTGTGATAGAGCAGGGATATCAAACTGGATTTTTTTCAAGTGCCGGATCAGCATTGGGGGAGAGATTGGACGGACACCTCCTGCAGCACTCTGCCGGCCCTCTAGATTCTAATTCTAGGTCCCTTTTGGCCAGCAGAATGCTGCAGGAGGCTATCTGGGACAAAAATGGGGCATGGGTAGCCATTAGTGTCCCCCCCCCCCCCCGTGCCCCATTTTGCCTGCCAGGGGCACCGCAGGCCAGTCCTTCGCTATTTTCAGGCTGGCCCTGTAAGCAAGATTTAAGCACCCTGTGGGCCGGATCCAGCCTGCGGATCTTCAATTTGACACCCCTGTGGTCGAGTATTATTAAAATAAATGCTGATTTTATACACAAGCCTTTTGAGTAATATATACTGAGCTTTCCCCACCAGAATGGCAGTGAAAGAAATTGCCCTATAGCAACATTCTGCTAACAGTTTGCAAGTGATTCAAGCATTTGAGACCCGCGTTGTTATTTAGTACAGAAAAGCTCAAGGATTATGGTAACAACTTTCATGCCAGTCTTAACTTTTATGTTTAGAGTTGTAAGTGATCGAAAGGCTGTAAACCAAACACATAGTACATTTTCAAAATATAGATTTTGATGGAGATTTGGGAAGGTGCCTTTTTACAATTTTCTGTTTGTTTGTTTGTTTCCTTCCTTGGTAAATAGTAATGAATTTCAATCTAGCTGAAATTCAAGATGATCTCCAGATATTCTTTCTGGCTGCTGTCAATGCCGTTCAGTTCATTATTTTATTTCAGATTAAAAGTTGGTGCTTTGATTTGGTTAGTCTGCATTGTAAAAGTTACTTCCTAACCGAACTATAATCAAATTTGTCTATTCTAAATAGTTGCAAATGTAAGCATTGTTGGTTTGTGCAGTGCTAAAGATATGTTTACAAAGGAAGTATATTTTTGCTGAAGAAAATGTGCTTTATTTCCCCATAATCACATTGATGATCATCTTAAATGGGATTTGTGTGTCCAGCACCCTCCTCTTGAGTTCACCATTCTTCCCCTCTCCCCTTCTACTCAGCTTTCTTCATTGTGAAAACAATTATTGATTAAACATTGAGCATGTTCAATCCTCATTATGGTATTTTTTGGAATACCTTCCTCCGCACTTAATCTCCCCACGCCTTTAATCATTGATGGAAATCTTAGGATTTCCCCAAGCCTTTGGAAATGTATTCTTTTGTTCTTGGGTGGTGCCATTTTGGCTACAAAAGTCTAAACATAAAAATCAAGGAGATGATATATCTAAAAAAGCTACCAGTACTATCCAGAGTTGGATTGCTATTGGTGCAGTAGATGACTGCGAACCAGTAGCGGCCGCCAGTTCCTGCCATTTGCACATAAATGCTCTGATGCCAGTCCTTCGGGTGCCGCCATCTTTTCTTCTTTATTTTTTTGTATTTTTTGCTTCCTGTGCATGCGCAGAAGCAAAATCTTGTGGAGGAACATTCTTGTGCGTAAGATTTTGGCAATTTCCTGCATATGTGCAGAAGCAAGATCACTCTGGGGATGTATTGTGGTTAGCTCTGGCCTAGCTCCTGCCCCAAGGACTGTGGATGTGGGGGAGACATCCACATGCCGCAGGCCTGTTTTGCTCCCAGTGGAATCTGCTGATGAAGGTTCCTCTGACCAAGAAGACATGAGTGACAGGGAGGAGGAGAGTGTGGCAGACAGCTCAGAAGGAGCTCCTTGGATTCGGAACAAGAGTTAATGATACAGCCACGCATGCGGAGAGCGATGCATAGGCAACAACAACTGAGAGATTATTATCAAAGAAAATGAGGCCACCTGTGGTTGGGTGGGGCTGTGGTAATTAGTGAGGCTGCTATAAAGAGCAGCCTGTGGGTTTGGCCATTGTGGAGGATTATCTGATCATTGTGTTTCGTGCCTGCCTTGCTGACTTTGACCTTGGTGTGTTGCTTTTCCCCCGCTTTGAAACTAAACCAGGGCAAAGTGTGTTTCACTTTGTGAAAGAAGAAGGACTGTGAATTGCCTCACAGCTGCAAGCTAACTATCTCAGAACTGATAAGGGACTTGTACAAATTACCAGTTTGTTTGGAGACGAGTGCTCTTTTCTATACCAAAAGAGTGCTTAGTTTAAGTGAATTTATGTTATAAAGAACATTGTTTTGAATTTTCAAACGTGTGTGTGTCTGAAATTTGTACCTGTGAATTTTCGGGAGGATTCTACCAGAGAGCCCAACAGAACAGAATGCAGCAAGTAAGAGGCATCCGCCCCTGGTGCCATCCATTATAGCAGTGTTTCGCTGGCTGGGGAATTCTGGGAGTTGAAGTCCAGATATCTCCAAGTTGCCAAGGTTGGGAAACACTGCATTATAGGGTGGGATACAAATAAATAAATAAAATAAAAATTATGCTTTCCAAAGAAGAAAGTTGTCTTTTAAAGAAGTGGCACATTTTTTAAAATTTAAAGCTAGCTCTGTGTTGCCACTAAAAGTAATGCCTCATGCTTTTGAATACATATTAAAGGAATTCATTGCTTTAAAAAAAAATCATGTGAATATTTTGCATGCTAAAACCAAGCCAGGTTTGGAAATGATGAATACATGTTTTATAAACACATAACCCCCATAGAAAAAATATATTCCACATTGAAATTGGTTTTGTTCCATCTTCTGCTGGCTGAACTCTCTGCCTCCCTAACCAAGTGGAGCAAAATAAAGAGTGGCATCTCTTAAAAATAGATACAGGTTTGTCCAATTTCTGCAGGTATTTCTCTTCTTTTTCCTATGTACCGATTTTAGTGGAATAAGCAGAAATAATATGTCAGGCTTTGGATTATACATTTATAATGTCAGATTTGAGATTATACATTTCATCAAAATTTGCTAGGTAAAAAGGAAAAGATGCACTGAATTTTGATGAAGGTGAGTAATGTGCCATATGAGTATTTAAAGTGGAAGACGGTTCATATCTAGTTTAAATGTGGGTCTTGTGATTATGAACCATAATTCAGTATGTCCTTGGAGAGGGGCGGCATATAAATCTAAATCTACATCTAAATAATACTACTACTACTACTAGTAATACTACTACTACTAATAATAATACTAATACTAATAATAGTAGTAATAATAATAATAATAATTGTATAATAGTAATAATACAATAATAATAATAACAATAATAAGTAGAATTAGTTTTTTGTCAGAGAAATTTGGTAACATTTTGCAACATGATTTAAAATAATAATTAGTTCTATAATCTCTGAAATATAGTGAGTCACATTAAGTGAAGAAATGGAGAACAATATAATTGCATATCATTATATTCTTTCCAGCCATATAAAGGATACAGATTGGCACAACCGAGAAAGGAGACCTTGACCTTGAATGGTACAGGTTGATACCTGCCACTGAGGCTGTGAGAAATAGGGTCCCAACCTTTCATTCAAGAGCTCACAGCAGCATGCTGTTGTATCGTGAAGTATGGTGGATCATTGGCTTGAAGATGCTGGAGTTGTCGGCCAGAGAAGGTGGACTTTCTGCACTCCGGCAGTTCAAGCCCTAGAATCACGTGATGGATTGAGTTCCCACCACTTGCTAATCTGCTAATCAGTTGAAAAGCATGCAAATGCAAGTAGATAAATAGGAACCACTCTGGCAGGACTAATGACAGAAGGAAAAAACCCCTACCACATTGGTTGAAATGCGAGGTGAAAACCAGTGGAGAAAAAGCTCTGGATCACATGGAGACTCCCGCGGAATGCCATTAGCTGCTCTGCGTGCGGAATTAGGCCGCCTCCTGTGGTGCACCCTGGGTAGCGTGCGAGCGTGAACTGAATGAACTAGCAATCTTCGGCAGTCATACTACTACTCTGTAATAACATTGTAGACTCCTGGCTTTCGGGTACCAATGCCGTACGCTAAATAAATAAATAATAATCCTCACAATGACAACGCTGTGTGACAGATAGAGCTGAGAAAGAGCAGTTCTGAATTACCAAGTGAGCCTCCATGGCTGAGATAGACTCTAGCCTGCGTCCTCCCACTGGCTGCCCACAGTGAAAGCAGATGTCCATTTGCACAGAACATTGGATTTTCCTGTTACTTCTTTCATTTCCTTTGCCAGGTTTTGCGTTGAAAAAGTACATTCACACACTGGAAAGCTGTTGGCTTATTTGGAATTTTTCAGTTTATACTTATTACAGGAGTTGCTTTTTTGACTACCGCTGAGCTGGTGCTATTTCCATTTAGAAATGCAAACATATTCAAGTGTTGATTCAACTAAAAGTTATGTATATTTTGTATCTTTTCATTCAAGTCTAGCCAAGGATGGGTACATCTAGTGTGGTTGAACTTTTGGTGAATCATGTCTGACTAACTTTGATTTTGCGTTGCTCTGGAATGAATTTAAGTATGTGTGTGTGTGTGTTTAAAGAAAATTCTTCATAGCTATAACTTCTAGCTGGGCATATTAATTCTTAACGTTTAAAATGGGAACATGCTTTTTTTTTTTTAATTGGAAGGTTATGTTCTTACAGCTGTGGAATATATAAATTTAAAGTTTCCAGTAATGAGAGCATAAAAGCCATGTCAGATCATGAGTAAGATTACCTATAGGCTGACTATTTTAGAAACATCCTATGATGCCAGCAGTTTGTATGGTTATTGCAATGCATGTTTGTAAAAATGGTTTGCATTTTAGAGTAGGGCGGTTTTTGGCATCTTCCAGTGGTGTCCAAAAGAGTTTATGAGAGCAGACAGCTATTATGTGAGGAGCTTATGTTCCCGCAACATTTTGCTTATTTTTTCTTGAAGTGATATCTTTGACACTTTCAGCATTTTGAAAGATGTATGGCCGTAAAATAACATACTAGGATTTGTTTTTGCACACTTTATATTATCTATTTGTTTCTCTGGCAGCCAAGCCTGTATTTATGACTTCTGGGTGCGTCTTTGAATAACATTAAACTGCAACTTCACAGGTGATTCGTTCTCCTCTGCCCCTTTCCTTCATTTTATCCTTCTTTTTCTTTGAAGCTGGAATGGGCGGACCTACGTGTTAATATGCAAGGAAAAAGACTGAGCACGATCTGAAATTAAAATTAATCTGTTTTCATCATTTTTTATTTTGTTTCATTTTAACTTGCATTGATAAGGCAGGTCAAGCTGTGTTCGGATTTCTTTTCCACTTTTTTAACCTTGTGCATATGGAGAAGTTCTGATATGTCCAGGTACTGCATGTATATTTTTGTAATTTATGAATAGTTGGCCACATGTGTGAGGCAGATGTCTTTCAAGTGTTTGAAAAGTTAATCTACCAAATGAACACCTTCAGTTGTCAGCGCTCATATATTTATGGAATTTTTTTCACCTTGTGTCCTTATCTTGGAAACAATTTCCTGCAAAGCTTTGTTACTAGTGAGATTTTTGCCTTTTTCCTATGAAAGACTTGCTGAGTTATATAAACTCATATATTATCATTCTTTCTCTCTCTCCCACTCCCCCTCCCTTCCCCCCATCCCTCACACACACACACATGTTCAATTCAGGGTAGGCAGCAGGCAGGACGGTGTAGAATACAATTCTTCCGGTGGAAATTAAGATGAGTGTGCAGCTCCAGCTGATCAGCAGCTGTCACTTCCTGGATTACTGGTCTCGGCTCGGCTCTCCTTTTCCCCCCTGCTGCGTCTGCACTCCTTGCTTTTTTCCTCTTTCCTCCTTCCTGGCCTCGAACGAGCTTCCCTCTCTCTTGCCCAGCTCCCTTCCGGCCTCACGCGGCCACCTCCCACCTGAGATGCAAGCAGAAAGTGTGGGTGAAAGCGGTGCTGGCAGTATTTATGCTTCTGGCAGCTCCTGTTTGCCTAGCTAACCAGCCTGAGCCGGGGGGGGGGCAACCCAGGAAGGAGAGCACGGGAAACGCAAGTTGTCACCCCAGTGAGTGACACTGGTAAGGTTGTAAGTTGAGGACTTAACAGTTCACTTGAATGATGATGATTGTTCAAGTCACTCCCACCTGGTCACATGGCCAGCAAGCCACTCCTACCCAGTCACATGACCATTAAGCCATACCCACAAAATAAGCCACACCCACAGTGTGGCAGTAAAATTTCTGGCTGCCCATTACTGGTTCAATTGATAGATCAAGCCTGGTTTCTGATTCATTAACTTTAAAGATTGCGTCATAAGAAAAAAAATATTTTGATTTCAATGGTAATCAGTGATGGGCTCCTACAGGAACGGTCAGGAACGCAGTTCCGGTAGCAAAATTTGTAGCTCCACCCCAGAGCACCCAATTTGCACTGAAAGATGTTGAAACAAAATGCATAAGCCACGCCCATAGTATGGTAGTAAAAATTCTGGTAGCCCATCACTGATGGTAATCATAGTTTGGACAAAAATATAAAATATGATATAGCTTTTCTTGAATATTTTCCTCACAAAATAATTTCTCTGAATATTTAATCCAGGCTAATTAACAAACATTGCAAAATATTAACGTATTTTTTAAAAAACGACAATATAAAACAAGTAACAAAATGACCAAAAGCAGGATCAAATCAACAAGAAAAGCTACACAAAAGACAGTTATGCTGAATGATTGGTTGGAAAAGTCCATGCCGCCACTAGATAGCAGCAATGATGCAGAAGTCCTCAACTCCTTACTGTCATTTGGCAGGTGTCTGGACTTTGCAACTAATCATGCCAAGAGCCAAATTTCCAGAAGACAGTAACACCCATTTAAGTACTGCAAGGTCATTTCATGTCATCTGTGTCATGCAGAGTAGGAAATACATTCTTATCAATGTTTTCAACGTGGAAAGTTACAGGACTGGAAGATACAACTTTAAAAGTATAAACTTTTAAAGCTTCCGTAAATATGCCCATGTCACACCAACACTCCGCAGTCTGCATTGGTTGCCGATCAGTTTCCGGTCACAATTCAAAGTGTTGGTTATGAACTATAAAGCCCTTCAGGGCACCGGGCCAGATTATCTCAGGGACCGCCTTCTGCCGCACGAATCCCAGCGACCAGTTAGGTCCCACAGAGTGGGCCTTCTCCGGGTCCCGTCAACTAAACAATGTCGGTTGGCGGGGCCCAGGGGAAGAGCCTTCTCTGTGGCGGCCCCAGCTCTCTGGAACCAACTCCCCCCAGAGATTAGAATTGCCCCCACCCTCCTTGCCTGTCATAAGCTCCTCAAAACCCACCTCTCCCGTCAGGCATGGGGGAGCTAAGATAATCTTTCCCCCTAGGCTTCTACAGTTTATGCATGGTATGTTTGTATGTATGATTGGTTTTATAACAAGGGTTTTTAGCTGCTTTAGTATTGTATTTTTACATTCTGTATTTGTCACTGTTGTTAGCCGCCCTGAGTCCATGGAGAGGGGCGGCATACAAATCCAATAAATAAATTAAATAAATAAATAAATAAATTTATGAATTTATGGCCAAAAAACCCTCAAAAAAACCCCCAAAATGTTTGACCCAGGGGCAATATAGCTAAGTATAGATTAGTAATGAGGGTTCAATTAAACTTGCATTAGGCCTCAGGAAGTTACCAGTACCTTGGTATGGTATATAAATTAGGCTTCAACTGAATGGATACTTTTATAAGGACACTTTGAACTCTAGTTGATTACTTTTTTCCATAGTTTTATTTTAACAAGTAATACTTAATATTACAAGCTAATACATTTCTGTGTGTCTATACATATGTACCGTGTTTCCCCGATAGTAAGACACCCCCGATTGTAAGACGCATCGGGGGTTTCAGGGGGGTCGGCTAATATAAGCCGTACCCTGAAAGTAAGACATATGTCTTACTTTCGGGGAAACACGGTACTAAAAGCGAGGGAGCTGCGCGCCCAGGAGAGTCTCCCTTACGCAGCCTGGTGCCAGCTGGTGGTGGCGCGCTGCGCCCAGAGCTTGGGCCACCCGGCGGGCGAGGTGGCGGCCCTGGCCGAAGCGGCGCGGCTCTGGCTGCGGCACGAGCGGGAGCTCCGACTGCGCTTCCTGCGCAAGCTCAACGTGTCGGAGACGTCAGAGCAGTTCGCGGCGCTGGCAAGGGAGCTTCACGCCCAGGAGAGTCTCCCTTACGCAGCCTGGTGCCAGCTTTCTCTTTCCTCTCCTCTCCCCTTACGGCCCCGTGCAGCTGGACGCCAAGAAGAGCCCGCTGGCTCTCCTCGCGCAGACCTGCTCCCAGATCAGCAAGCCGGACCCGTCGCCTTCTTCCAAGCTCTCCAGCAGCACCGACAAAGAGATGTCCAAAGGCGGACCCTTGAAGCTCAGCGACATCGGCGCCGAGGACAAGTCCAGCTTCAAGCCTTACTCCAAACCCGGCGCTGATAAGAAGGACTCCTCGGCCGGCAGAGGAAGCGCGGTGGCGGCGGCAGGCTCCGGAGGGAGCTCGGGCGGTGGCGAGAAGACGGGATTCCGGGTGGCGAGCGCCACCTGCCCGCCGTTCACGCCAAGGACAGGCAGCCCCAGTTCCAGCGCCTCGGCCTGCTCGCCCGGCTTCTTGCCCGGCGGGGAGAACAAAGGCGGCGGCAGGAGTAGCAGAGGCGAGGCGGAGAAGAAAGAAGTGGCGGATAGCTGCGGCAAGGGCGCATCCGACGGCGCGTCCCGCTTGGCTTCTTCCAGCGGCCTCTCCGCCGAGCTGAGCCAAAGCCATGAGGGCTCCAAGGCGGGGCTCTGCCGACTTGGTGGCGCCCGTCTCCCCTTACAAGCCGGGCCAGACTGTTTTCCCGCTGCCGCCGCCGGCCATCATGAGCTACCCGGGCTCGTTATCCGGCTTTGCTGGGGTCGAGCGCCATGCCCGGCGGCAGGAACTGGAACCCGCTAGAGGGCTGGACCCCGCCGCTTTGCCGCCGCTCCCGCCGCCGGCTTTGCTGGGGTCGAGCACCACGCCTGGCAGCAGGAACTGTGGGGGGTAGCTGGCGTACGCCCCGGCTAACGAGCCCGGGTAGCCTTGGAGCCCTCGTGGCTTTGGCTCAGCTTGGCGGAGAGGCCGCTGGAAGAAGCCAAGCGGGATGCGCCGTCGGATGCGCCCTTGCCGCAGCTATCCGCCGCTTCTTCTACGCCTCGCCTGCGCTACTCCCGCCACTGCCTTTGCTCTCCCCGCCGGGCAAGAGGCCGGGCGAGCAGGCCGAGGCGCTGGAACTGGGGCTGCCTGTCCTTGGCGTGAACGGCGGGCAGGTGGCGCTCGGCACCCGGAATCCCGTCTTCTCGCCACCACCCGAGCTCCCTCCGGAGCCTGCCGCCGCCGCCACGCTTCCTCCGCCGGCCGAGGAGTCCTTCTTATCCGCGCCGGGTTTGGAGTAAGGCTTGAAGCTGGACTTGTCCTCGGTGCCGATGTCGCTGAGCTTTGGACGTCTCTTTGTCGGCGCCGCTGGAGAGCCTGGAAGAAGGCGACGGGTCCGGCTTGCCGATCTGGGAGCAGGTCTGCGCGAGGAGAGCCAGCGGGCTGTTCTTGGCATCCAGCTGCACGGGGCCGTAAGGGGAGAGGAGAGGAAAGAGAAAGCTGGCACCAGGCTGCGTAAGGGAGACTCTCCTGGGCGTGAAGCTCCCTTGCCAGCGCCGCGAACTGCTCCAATGCCTCCGACACGTTGGGCTTGCGCAGGAAGCGCAGTCGGAGCTCCCGCTTGTGCTGCAGCCAGAGCCGCGCCGCTTCGGCCAGGGCCGCCTCCTCGCCCGCCGGGTGGCCCAAGCTCTGGGCGCAGCGCGCCACCGCCAGCTGGCACCAGGCTGCGTAAGGGAGACTCTCCTGGGTGCGCAGCTCCCTCGCCAGCGCCGCGAACTGCTCCGACGCCTCCGACACGTTGGGCTTGCGCAGGAAGCGCTTGCGGAGCTTAGACGACACCAGCCGGTAGCGCGTCAGGAAGTCGCCGCCGGCTCCGGCGCCCGAAGAGGCCTCGCCTGGGCCGAAGCCCGAAGACGAGCTGGCCCCGGTGCCCGGGACAATATAAGACATACCCTGAAAGTAAGACATAGTGGGGCTTTGGGGGATAAAAAGAAAGTAAGACACTGTCTTACTTTCGGGGAAACATGGTATGTGTATGAATACTTTAGCTTTCCATATTAATTAGCCGAGGTGGCGCAGTAGGTAGAGTGCAGTACTGCAGGCCATCAAAGCTGACTGCTCTGTCTGCAGGTCAGCGGTTCAAATCTCATCACCGGCTGAAGGTTGACTCAGCCTTCCATCTTTCCGAGACAGGTAAAATGAGGACCCGGATTGTGAGGGCAATATGCTGGCTCTGTTAAAAAGTGCTTTTGGTAACATGTTGTAAGTCGCCCTGAGTCCAAGGAGAAGGGTGGCATTTAAAAAAAATCAAATGAATGAATGAATGAATAAATAAATAAATAAAATTAATTAGCCAAAATACAATAAGGGTTGTTAGAAATTATAAATACAGATGGTCCTAGTGACCGTTCGAAGTTACATCACTGAAAAAAGTGGCCTGACCATTTTTCACACAAACGTTGCAGCATCCTCCAGGGTCACCTAATCAAGATTCAGATGTTTGGCAACCTGTTCATATTTATAATGGTTGCAGTGTCCCAGGCGTCACATGATCAGCTTTTGCCACCTTCTGACGAGCATGGGGAAGCCAGATTCACTTAACAACCATGTTGCTAACTTAACAATTGCAATGATTCACTTAACAACTGGAACCAGAAAGGTTGTAAAATGGGGCAAAATTCACTTAAGAAATGTCTGACTTAGCGACATAATTTTTGGGCTCAGTTGTTGTTGTAAGTCGAGGGCCGTCCCCCTAATCCTTCTCTTCCACTAATAAAAATCCAATCTCGGTTAAAAAGAAAATTAAATGTTACTAAAAATAGCCACCATTGTCAATTCTAATCTATTAGCATACAGTAGTCTAATAACTATAGGAGACTATGTTTATTCAGATTCATGTCTTTATGTTTAATCAATATTTCTTAGCACTGAATGTTGACTGGGATAAGAAAATGGCAGAGACATGATTGTGTGTCTGTGCTTGAAGTCCTGGAAACAAGGTCTTATTGTTACATTATAGTTCGCCTTGGAATGAACCCTGACAATGACATGGTCTGTCAGGAACATTGCATAGAACTAGGTAAGTGCAAATATTTGATAAAGCTTGAAAGCACTGAATCAGGTTTCCCAGTCAAAACAACCATTTAATCTGACAACTCCAAATCAACTTGACCATATGAATCAATTATTCAGATTGGAATCGAATCTGATTTGCATAATCCTTACAGGAATTCTACAGATGAATTGGGAAGGCTCTCTGTCCATTCACATACCTTAGATCAGGGGTCCCCAACCACTGGGCCGCGGACCAGTACCGGGCCGCGGGGCATGTTGCACCGGTCCGTGGAGTCAGCAGCTGCCGACCCTCATGCCGCCACCCCCCCCAGCGCTTCACCTCCCGCCGGGCAAGAGGCCTCGGGAGGCAGGTTCTGCCGGCCACAGGACAATGGACGGGACAGAGGGCCGGGAAGGACCGAGAGGCTCAAGCCTCTTTTGGCTTCTGCCGCGGGGCGCTTTTGCATTTTTGGCTGGGGGGAGGCAGGAGGGCCAGCCTGACCCCCTGTCTCCAGCGCTTAGCCCCCGCTGGGCAAGAGGGCTTGGGAGGCAGGTTCTGCCGGCCCACAGGGCGATGGCGGGAAAGAGGGGCGGGGAGGACCAGCACCCCCATGCTTAATCCCGCCCCCAACCAAACCCCTTTCCACCCCCACCGGGCCATAGAAAAATTGTCTTGCTGAAACTGGTCCCTGGTGGAAAAAACGTTGGGGACCACTGCCTTAGATGGAATAAAGGCACATGGAAAACTTACTTTTGGCTGCATCTGGTGACCATCAGCCCAGATCTTTGTTGCACAGTTCTGACCAACTTTTATTGATTCTTCTAAAGCAGTGTTTCCCAACCTTGGCAACTTGAAGATATTTGGACTTCAACTTCCAGAATTCCCCAGCCAGCGAATGCTGGCTGGGGACTTCTGGGAGTTGAAGTCCAGATATCTTCAAGTTGCTAAGGTTGGGAAACATTGTTCTAAAGAATATTTGTAGCTTTGTAAGCTTTGAGGCCACAATACCCATCTAAAACAGGTTCAGCATGTTTTCTGAGATCTGTTTCTGAGCTTTTGATCTTCTCTGGATTAAGTATCTATTTCTTAGCTCATAGTTTAGCGACCATATTTTCAGAATATAAGAGGCACCAGAGTATAAGACCCACCTTAGTTTTGGGGGGAGGAAAATAGGGAGGAAGGAATCTGGCTAATGTCCTTAGTCTGGTCAGCTTCAGCACGTTATTTTATCCCCTGGTTAGGGTTGGAAAAAAATTTCAGAGGGAGTAGCAATGAAAACAACCCTGCAAAGACTTAGGGCAGAAAAAAAACACCTTTTTTGGAGGGAGTACCAATGAAAACAAGCCTGCAAGCTGGAAAGATCATTAGCACTGCATTAGGGCTGGGGGAAAAGGCTTTGAAAAAGCTATGTTCGGAGAATAAGAGGCACCCAAATTTTCAGCCTCTTTTAGAGGGTGGAAGGTCCATGTTATACTCTGAAAATATACAGTATTTATCAGTTTTAGGAAGAACTGGTTTACAATAACAATGGATTTTCCCTTTCCAAAGGGAAAAGTCTAGTCAGTGACGGGCAGCAGACAGTACGCTCGGGTGCTGCGTCCTGGTAGGAAATTCCGGGGTGCCTGCACAAATGCGTGCCCCCAATGCGGCCCGTGTGAGATTTTGCTTCTGCGCATGCTCAGCAAGTGAAATCTTGTGAGAGGACACTCGCGCAAGTGAGATTTCGGTGATTTTTGCTGATTTTTTTTGCTTTTACGCAATGCAAACATTGCCGAAACCTAACTCTTGCGACGGCCTCGGAGGGCACACTGGTAGGAGGTAAATCAAGTGGCTCTTTGCTGAGTCTAGTAAATATTATACCAAGCCATGAAATAGCGTGCTTGGTTCTCTGTGAGAATTCTGTGTTTTTCTTCTGTGTTCTGTGAATAAGAAATTCGAAGGTGGGTATTTCTTAAGAAAAGATGCCATATAGAAAAGCATACAACTTTTCTCTCGAATTACAAGTCCTTCTTCAGCCTTTACAAGCTTGGAGAAGGTCTGGATCAGCAGCTCATTATTCTGAATGTTGATTGTTCTGCTTGAACAACTACTTCCAACTATCTCCAGAAAATTTCACAAGATTGGCACCACAGATGCATAGTTACCAGGAAATGTTTCTATAAATATCTTTGAGCATGATCTAATATTTAGTTTCAATTTTTGCCCTCTCATGGAAATGAAGTTGCCGCCTCTGCTAACATCTCTGGGACCTGATTATCCAAAGCAAATGATAGTGGGTTTTTTTTTTTTGTTTGCTTTTGGGTTTTCTCTTTTTTATTGTTATTCTTCAAACTTTGAAAGTTTGATTTTAGTTGCACTCCCTCTATTTCCAGGTTCAAAATGCTTAATGTGGTTTGAACATGTTTTCCCTTTATATCCCTCAAGATCTTTTTGCATTAAGGTTTTTGATTACATTTGTCTTTTAAAAGAAAATGATAAATACCAATATAATCAGAAGCATACAATCCCTGGGAACATTTGTCATCACAGTGTTATTATAGTTTATTTCATTATTGTGTAGCAAGAAAAGCAAACAATGGGATTTTTTTTTCAAGGGTATGAGAACTGTACTGTTAAGACATGAATAAAATTCTTATTGCATTACATATATCAACAATATTCGGGTTTTCCTTTAACACATTGTTGTCTGCATTGTACATTGTAAAACACTAAAAGTATGTTCACATCTTATATATAGAAAACGTCTTTCCCATCCTCCCTTGGAGGCCCCCTGGAGGCAGAAAATGGCCCATTTGCCGACTTCCGGTTAGACGAGAAGTCCTGTTTTTTTTCCCCTCCACAGGCTTCATTGCCTTTCTAGGAGTCTGGGGAAGGTGAAAGCCGAATGCACCGAATTTCCCAACTTGTAACAGGCCATTTCTGGCCTCCGGAGGGCCACCAGAGGGAGGCTATTTTCACCCTCCCCAAGCTCCTAGAAAGGCTCTGAAGCCTGGGGAGAGCAAAAAAAATGGCATTTCCAGTCCAACTGGAACTCAGTAAATGGGCCATTTCCAGGCTCTGAAGAACCTCTGGGGGGGTGTTTTCACCCTCCCCATGCTCCTAGAAAGGCTCTGGAGCTTGGGGAGAACAAAAAGTGGGCCTTCCCCACCCCCCTCCGGAGGCTGAAAACAGCCTATTTATCAACTCGCAGTGGGCCCAGAAGGTCCCAAAATCAGCTGATTAGCAAGCGCATGCGTGTTGGACCTGAGTTTGCATGCCTGCCAATATGATTCCATGTACCACTTGTGGCAAGTGTGCCATAGGTTCGCAATTATTGTCCTGTAGTGTCAGTGTTGAGTAGTCTGGGAATCACACTGAGGTAACAGCTTAAATCCAAGATTAATCTTGTTCACAGAATAGTTGTGAGGATAAAATGGGTTTATACTGTCCAATCATTGTGTTTGGTCCTCCTTAGGTGTGACATACTTTAGGATACTTGGAGTGTTATCATATCTCTCCCACCCACACATACTTACTTACTGACTTACTTATTTATTTATTAAATCTTCTGAAGATTAAATGTTCTTAATCCTCCATAGGATACAGCAAATTTGAATTATTTCCCCCACCTTTCATCCAAGTCATCAATAAAAATGGCATGAACAACAAAAATAGGATTTAATATTGAATAATGTAATTAGCTCATAATCAGAATGCCATGGACTTTTTTTTTCTCAAATACTCTATTGAGATCAAGGCACATATGCAGCAAAAACCACTATCTCTAAAGAATATATAAAAACTGATTCGACACAAAATGTAACCCTTCCCTGGTACAGAGCTGAAGGGATTGGATACTTTAGCCTAGAGGATAATTCTCTGCCTTACCAGGCAAAGGTTGCAGGTTCAAGTCCCAGTGGGTATGGCTAGCTGATGAGGCCAAAATAAGGCCGAAATAGATCTATCCTAGTCTCCCTTAATTTTCAAATTCAGCTTAAACATGTGACACACACACACACACACACACACACACACATATATATATATATATACACATGCAAACATACATACATACATACATACATACATACATACATACATATATATATATACATATATGAAAACTAGTAATTCCTAAATTGCTCTTTCAGATTTCTCTGAAAAATAATCTGCTTTAGAATCTTACCTGATATCCATGTATAGTGTCAGCCCTCCTGACTACGTGAGCTAATTCTTCTTTATTGAAGGGTTCCTTAATAGAATATTGCAAGTTTTAAGGGATGTGATAGAATATAGCTATGCCAGAAGTGTAGGAGGGAGGAGATTTTTCCAGGGAGAAAAGAGGCAAAGTATTTCGGAATTTTAGATATGCAGAGAGAGGGCAAAGGCACATATACACAGCAGTGCATAGGACATATGTAGTAGTTATGCGTATTTGTGTTTTAGTCTGGCAAGATTTCTGTGTATAGGCAAGCAAAATAAATAAAATACTTTGTAGTAACTCTTGTTCTTGATTCCTTGGGCTTCACAAAGTAGAAACTTCCAGCCACCCCTTTTAACAATTAGGTGGGTCCTCCCTAAGTTTCTTTGGAGATTCATGTCTCTCTTACTCCTAGGTCTCTGAGTTCACCCACACATGCCTTTACAACTGGTCTATATTTTTTCTTAAAGTTTTTCACCTTTTTCTCTTTAACTCTTTCTTTTTATCCATTTGTCTGGGAATTTGCTATTTTCCAATACTTTTCAAAAATAATAAATTTTGGGCAGATCACCAGCAACCTCTCCAAGATGCAATATTTTTGGTTGTGGAGCTTTAAATTAGTTCAGAGTAAAAACTGTTTTTCCTGACCATGTTTTTATTAGTCTTATGCTTCCATTCTGTTCTGTCATCTTGCTCTCCACAACTGGCTGGCAGAACATACAGTATATTTCCTTCTCAAAGAAGAGTGTGGCAAAATAAGAGTTGCTTGAGTCATTTCACATGTTTCCTGTTACAGCTAAGCATTTGATGTTTTGACGTATACTAATATGTATTTTTTGAAATCAGGAGAGAGAGAAAAAAATCCTGCAAGCTTAAATAAAAGCCCAGATTCCCAGTGAACTGTGGAATTCTCAAAATGTTTCAAGTTCCATTATTCTTTTCTGTGATTACCGTATATCATTTGGCCCAAAATGAAGAAATAAATGTAATACATAGGCAAGACAGAACTTTGTTACATAAGAATAGGTGTACTATGTAACTACCGGACAATTAAGCCATCAATCAAATTTCAGATAATTTTAGTAATTAATTGCCACAATCTTTCTCACAGGAGGGGAAAAGGGGATGCAGTCATTTACCTGTTGCACATTTCAATTTATTTTTACCCCTAAAACAATATTTTTGCTTTCAGCTGAACTATAGCAAATTTGGCTTTAAAAGTTTAAATGAAAACCTATGGATTTCCCAGTGTACGAAAAACAAAAATTATTGTTTACTTTCTTAGGGGAGATACCTCAGATTCAAAGAATCTGTTTTAGTCCTCACCTACACCCAGGCAAACTACTCACTCAGTCACTCAGCTTTAAAGAGCATTAGCAGTATACATCAAAATCTAACTGATGGCCAAACAAAGGGGCTACCCTTTGAAAAGCGTTCGGAAACTACATATTGTGCAAAATGCAGCCGCACATGCAGTCATGGGCTTGCCCAGACATATGTATATTTCTCCAACACTCCGTGGTCTGCATTGGCTGCCAATTGGTTTCTGGACTCAATTCAAAGTGTTGGTTATGACCTATAAAGCCCTACATTGCATGGGACCAGAATACCTCCGAGACCGCCTTGTGCCGCATGAATCCCAGCGACTGGTCAGGTCGAACAGAGTTGGCCTTCTTCAGGTCCCATCAACAAGTTTGGTGGGACCTAGGGGGAGAATCTTCTCTGTGGGGGCCCCGGCCCTCTGGATTTGTACTGCCCCCACCCACCTCGCCTTCCGTAAGAGTCTAAAGTCTCATTTATGCCGCCAGGCTTGGGGCTATTAGATCCTTGTCCCCTGGCCAATGAATGTGTTGAGAGAATGTTGAGTGAATGGAATGATTGTTTTTTATGCTTTTTTGGGGGGGGAGGTGTTAGATTTTTTAAAATTAATTAATTGGATTCAGGATATTGTTCACTGTTTATTATATGTTGTGAGCCTCCCCGAGTCCTCGGAGAAGGGCAGCATAGAAATTCAATAAATGAATGAATGAATGAATGAATGAATGAATGAATGAATGAATGAATGAATGTGACATTGGTTTTCACCCATCACAATGCAATCTTTCATGGACATGGATATTACTTGTGTACTTTCCGGTCACAATTCAAAGTGTTGGTTATGACCTATAAAGCCCTTCATGGCACCGGACCAGATTATCTCCAGGACCGCCTTCTACCACACGAATCCCAGCGACCAGTTAGGTCCCACAGAGTGGGCGTTCTCTGAGTCCCATCAACTAAACAATGTCATTTGGCGGGACCCATGGGAAGAGCCTTCTCTGTGGTGGCTCCAGCCCTCTGGAACCAAATCCCCCCAGAGATTAGAACTGCCCCCACTCTCCTCGCCTTTCGTAAGCTCCTTAAAACCCACCTCTGCCGTCAGACATGGGAGAACTGAGATATTTTCCCCCCCAGGCCTCTACAATTTATGCATGGTATGTTTGGTTTTATAAATAAGGGTTTTTTAGTTGTTTTAGTATTGGATTGTTACATGCTGTTTTTATCACTTGTTAGCCGCCCCGAGTCCGGCATACAAATACAATAAATTTGGGGCGGCATACAAATACAATAAATAAATAAATAAATATGTGGCATGGCAGTGCTCTTCCCTTTGCTCTTCCTGTCTGCAGAGCGGGACAGGAATTTCAAGCGAATCTAAGTTGAGCCACCCATTTTAAAAGTAAGCCATTTGTGGGAAAACATAGTCATCCCATCAGTTATGTTCAGTAGCTAACACCAAGCCACAAACTTTTTTTATTGATTGATTGATTGATTGTTAGAGTTGAAAGGGACCGTGCAGGTCATCGTCCAACCCCCTGCCTGAGCAGGAACCCTATAGCACCCCAGCCAAATGGCAGTCCAATATACTCTTTAAAATGTCCAGAATATTGGAGTTCACAATGTCCGCTGGTAGGTTGTTCCACTGGTTGATCGCTCTGACCATCAGGAAGTTCTTCCTTATTTCCAGGTTGAATCTCTCCTTGGTCAGCTTCCAGCCATTGTTCCTCATCCGGCCCTGTAGTGCCCTGGAGAATAAAGTGATCCCTGCCTCTCTGTGGCAACCCCTCGTATATCTGTAGACTGCTATCATGTCCCCTCTGGCCCTCCTTTTCTCTAGGCTATCCATGCCCAATTCCCGCAGTCTCTCTTCGTAAATCTTGGTTTCTAGTCCCATAATCATTTTGGTTGCTCTTTTCTGCACCTTCTCCAGAGTTTCAATGTCTTTTTTGAAGTGTGGTGACCAGAACTGAACACAGTACTCCAGGTGTGGTCTGAACAGGGCGTAGTAGAGTGGTATTAAGACTTCCCTGGTCTTGGAATATATTCCCCTGTTGATGCAGTTTAGGATTGTATTGGCTTTTTTGGCCGCTGCTGCACATTGTTGGCTCATGTTTAGTTGATTATCCACCAAGACTCCGAGATCTCTTTCGCAGTCGCTACTGGTAAGAGGGGTTTCTCCCAGGCTGTATGTGTGTCCAGGTTTTTTTTTTACCTAGGTGAAGGACTTTGCTCTTGTCAATGTTGAACATCATTTTGTTAGTATGGGCCCACTGTGTTAGTCTGTTCAGGTCTTTCTGTATTTTGAGCCTGTCTTCTAGGGTATTGGCTACCCCCGCCAGCTTGGTGTCGTCTGCGAATTTGATTAGTTGCCCTTCTGTTTCCTCGTCCAGGTCGTTGATGAAAATGTTGAAGAGCACAAGGCCCAGGACAGAACCCTGTGGTACCCCACTGCCTACCTTCATCCATGTGGATTTGGAACCGTTGAGGACAACTCATTGGGTGCAGTTGGTCAGCCAACTGTTAATCCATCTGCATGTGTTGTAATCTAACCCGCTTTTTCTAATTTGTTGATTAGGAGATTGTGGTCAACTTTATCAAAAGCTTTGCTGAAGTCTAAGTATATGAGGTCCACTACGTTGCGCTGGTCTACTATTTTGGTTATGATGTTGAAAAAGGATATGAGATTGGTTTGGCATGATTTGTTTCTGACAAACCCGTGTTGGCTGTTGAATATTATCTTGTTTGTTTCCAGGTAGTGGCAAAGCTGTTTTTTTAAATTATTTTCTCCAGTATTTTTTCAGGTATAGAAGTGCCTGGATCCGTCTTTTTACCTTTTTTGTGGCTGGGAACTACATCAGCTCATTTCCAGTTTTCTGGTAGGTCTCCAGTGGCCCAAGATTTTTGGTAGATGAGGAGAAGAGGTTCCGCTATGGTGTCTGCCAGTTCTTTTAGGACTCTGGGGTGAAGTCCGTCAGGTCCCGGTGATTTGTACTCATTGAGCTCCCACAAGTAGTCCCTAATAGTAGCTTTATCTGCGTTGAGTTCGGTTCTGGGGCTGTTTATTGCAGTTAAGTTATGAGGCCTTGTACTCTGATATTAGAAAACCTGTGGAGGAAGTAGAGTTGACATATGGCGATGTTGGCACTGGGTCTCAATGCAGAAGACCGATTCCACAGGAAACCCTGTAGTATATGACTTGTATCCTACAGCTACATCTATTAGCCCCTTTTCCACTAAGCCCATGACTGAGCTACTGCAATATATCAAGTTCAGTTACTAAGCACCTGGGAACTCTCCTATTTCCCTCCATTGTACCAATAAAGAAGATGATTTGTAGGTCACGGTTGAAATGAGGGTTCTATGGTGCTCCCTGAGCTCAGCTGTTTCTTGCAGATGTTTCATAACCAAACATCATCCATGTAGTAAGCAGTGGGGTTTACTCTTAATTTATATTCTAGTGGCTTGCCCTGTGAGTTTTAAAAAGAGAGCTATGTAATATAACAATGTAGTCTAATGGATAAATTACAGCCATATCTCTCTCGACTAAAAATGTCATAAGAACGATCTTGGATAACATAGCTACCTTTCAGTATTTTCATCAAATTGAGTGGAATGAGCAGAGGGAACATACTTACACCAGCTTCTTGAGTTTTAGGAAAGAAATGAAGCATAGCAGTAAAATAAACAACTATATATTGGGCTAGATACCTTTTGATGCGCAGTGATGAGTATCAAAACACATATAGAAACCACTACATTGCAGATTTACTATAGAGTGGTACATCTACCTTAGAACGACTCTACTTACAAACTTTTCAAGATAAGAACCGGGTGTTCAAGATTTTTTTTGCCTCTTCTCAAGAACCCTTTTCCACTTACAAACCTAAGCCTCTGAAACTGTATCTGGAAAAGGCAGGGAGAAGCCTCTGTGGGGCCTCTCTAGGAATCTCCTGGGAGGAAACCGGCATGGAAAAGGTGGGGAGAAGCCTCTGTGGGGCCTCTCTAGGAATCTCCTGGGAGGAAACTGGGCCACAAAAGACAGGGAGAAGTCTCTGTGGGGCCTCTCTAGGAATCTCCTGGAAGGAAACAGCACCGGGAAATGGCATGGAGAAGCCTCCGTGGGGCCTCTCTAGGAATCTCCTAGGAGGAAATAGGGCCTCCACTCTCCCTGTGGTTTCCCCAATCGCATGCATTATTTGCTTTTACATTGATTCCTATGGGAAAAATTGCTTCTTCTTACAAACTTTTCTACTTAAGAACCTGGTCATGGAATAAATTAAGTTTGTAAGTAGAGGTACCACTGTATTTGCTTCATATTTCATCTCCTGCGCTATTCATATTCATTAATATTATCAGCTGGCTAAGTTAATAAAGATCTTCTCCTCTTTTCTGCCTCTTCTATCCTCTCTTCTCCTCCCCTTCCCTCTTCTTTACCACTTTTAATTCAAATGATGGCACCCTTTATCCAAGGCATTTGTGTAGATTAGGGTGCAGGAAAATGTAAGACTGATTCTGAATATGAACTAAACATGCATAAGTTGTGTGCATGAAAATTCTTTCAAGAGCCCAGTTTTCCCCTCTCTCTAAGAGTCCTCTATTGCAGTGTTTCCCAACCTTGGCAATTTGAAGATATTTGGACTTCAATTCCCAGAATTCCCCAGCCAGCAAATGCTGGCTGGGGAATTCTGGGAGTTGAAGTCCAGATATCTTCAAGTTGCCACAATTGGGAAACACTGCTCTATTGAGTATATACAGGGGAACTGTAGTACATATTGTACATATCAGGACCAGAATATCCCACACAGATGTGAAGAGACAAGGGCCAGAAGGCACCAGGGCTCTCCCCTCCCCCTAGACATTCATATCCTGACATATGTTGCATGATTATAAACTGGTATGTGTAATGCAAATGGACCTTCTGGCTATACAAATGTTATATTCTTATTACACAGAGCCCACTGAGGCAAGCACTACTTTAATCTTTCCGCTTGACAATGCATATGTGTTAAAGCTGTTATTTGACAGCATTCTTTGCTGCCAGTCCAATTGGGGTGAAATGCTCAAAAAAACCCCGACGCAAGCTTAGAGCATCCCTTGAAACCAGATGCAATGTGCTGATTTGGAGCAGGACTGCAAGGTCTTTCCACTAATCTCTCCAAGAATGAGAAAGAAGAGGACAACCACCACCCGCTGATTATCGGCATTTCCCCATTGTTCTTATGAACCGACTTCAGTGTAAAGGCTAGAGATGGAAATAATCTTTTTGTTTATTATTCTTCTGCCTGTACAAGGTTACTCTCTCATTATCATGATTTCTAATGTGTATCTAAAGAGTCCCAAGAGGAAAAGATTTCACCACTTCCTTTTCAGATGCTTTTGCAGCCCAAAGATTTTACTGCCAGGAAGCTGTTGCTGAGATTTAACTTGCTCCTTCAGCTTTAAGTTGTCCTTTTATCATTTTCCTGCTGTTGAGTGGTTTGTTATCCCAAAATAAATTGAATGCTGGTTGACAGGCATAAAGATTTTTTTTTCTAGTTTGGAAGTGAAGAAAGAGTGATTAACAATAATTTTACTGAACTGAAATGATGAGATAACCATATCGCTGATATTAAATTAAAACAAGGATGATTGGGTATAATGTTTATTTGTTTGTTTGTTTGTTTGTTTGAGTTGAAAGGGACCTTGCAGGTCATCAAGTCCAACCCCCTGCTTAAGCAGGAAACCCTATACCACCCCAACCAATCTCCTCTTGAAAATGTCCAGAGTTGGGGCACTCATAACTTCCGCTGGAAGGCTGTTCCACTGGTTGATCTCTCTGACTGTCAGGAAGTTCTTTCTTATTTCAAAGTTGAATCTCTCCTTGGTCAGCTTCCATCCGTTGTTCCTCGTCTGGCCCACTGGTGCCCTGGAAAATAGTGTGCCTCCCCCTCCTCTCTGTGACAACCTCTCAAGTACCTGTACTGTTTATTTATTTATTTATTAGATTTGTATGCCACCCCTCTCCGAAGACTCAGGGCGGCTAACAACAATAAAAAAGACAATGTAAACAAATCTAATATTAAAAATAATCTAAAAAACCCCAATTTAAAGAACCAATCATACCATACAAGCATACCATGTATACATTCTATAAGCCTAGGGGGAAGGGAAAATTTCAATTCCCCCATGCCTGATGACAGAGGTGGGTTTTAAGGAGCTTGCGAAAGGCAAGGAGGGTGGGGGCAACTCTGATATCTGGGGGGAGCTGGTTCCAGAGGGTCGGGGCCGCCACAGAGAAGGCTCTTCTCCTGGGTCCCACCAAACGACATTGTTTAGTCGACGGGACCCGGAGAGGCCAACTCTGTGGGACCTAACCGGTGGGTGGGATTTGTATATTGTATACTGCTATCCTGTCCCCAAATGTTGAATTTGTTGGGTTCATTGCGCTTACCTCATGAGGGAGTGACTTGTGTTTTTTGAGATTTTTTTTTGCAGATTCTAAACATTGTCACTTTCCAGTTTTCTTTTTATTTTAGTATTTAACCCCCACCCCCTCGATGGTGAAGGTAGCAGCATCTACTTTGATCGATTTTCAAAAGTCAGGCAGGATTTTAATCTGTTTTAGGACATGGATAGAAGACCATTAGAGAAATTTTTAAAAATGTAACTCAGAAAAAGGCAATGGTTTATAATTGCCAATCAATTATAGGGTTACATCAGGCAGAACCAGAGGGAGTTTTTACTTTGATGTAGTCCAGCCTTATTAACAACAAAACTGAATATGGCAACGAGTCCTAGATCCGTCGTTCTCAACTTTTTCTTCACCACGGAACACCTTTAAATACCACTTGTGGCCAGAGACCATAGCCAAGGCCCATCAAGACTTGATTCAAGATTTAAATCATAACACTTTTTCAAAACTTCACAGACTCCTGTGATGACATTGCAGCCCCCAGGGGTCCATGGACCACAGGTTGAGAACTACTGTCCTGGTTTATAAATTATTCAAATGAGGACAAAGGTGGTTTAGCTGTGAACACTGATTTATTTATACATATTTTATCAAAGGGCCTGTAAAACATCTATCAAAAAGAATGTATGTGGCCCCCCATCTGGAGACTGATACCAAAACGACAATTTAAAGCAAGAACAAAAATTTAATGCCACCATCAGTCCCCTCCAACGCAGCTAACATTGCTATCTTAAGACTCCAACCTCACCCTTTGCTTGGGTGAAGAACAATAGTGGGTTGTAAATTATTTTGCCACTGGTTCATGTCCACAATGCTTCTGCACATGCACAGAAGCATCCCAGGCAGGTGTAGAATAACTGTAACTGTAAAATAAGTTTATCCATTTTGCACATTCTAGTATTTTTTAAATTACCATATCCTTGGTTGGTATGGTTTTCACCCCCAGTTCTGTGTGAAGATCAGTCTGGCCGCAGCCAATACATGTACTATCAAATTATAGTTGGCCTTTTCATGTTGTCCTCTGATTATTCCTAATAAAAATATCTCGTGTTTAAATTCTAACGCTAATTTTAATATTTCTTTTACCATATTTTGATCCATAATCCAGAATTTCCTTGTTTCTGGGCATAGCCACCACATGTGGTAGTAAGCAGAATTCTGTTTCATTTTCATTTTAATAGCAGAAAAATAGCTAAATGCCTGAGTCCCTGCCTCCCCGCTTCCCTCTCTCCTTCCAACCTTCCTTCCTTCCTTCCTATCTTCCTTCCTTCCTTCCTATCTTCCTTCCTTCCTTCCTATCTTCCTTCCTTCCTTCCTATCTTCCTTCCTTCCTTCCTATCTTCCTTCCTTCCTATCTTCCTTCCTTCCTTCCTTCCTTCCTTCCTTCCACCCACCATCCAGTAGACTTTGGACAGCTTACAAAACATACAAGCAGTTTAAAATATGCAACAAAAAGAACCAGCCAGAATTAAAACAACCAAAACAATAATAATAACAACTACACCAATTTCCCTAGACTGAGATCACATCCAGAACTCATACCTGCCTTCAGTATTGTCAAAAACAGTAGATAGATAATGAATTATGTTTTAAAAGGTCTAGTGGTTTACTTTAAACACACAATGGATCATTCAATTATTGGGAGCAAAATTCATCTCCTTTCAATCTTGTAAGTTACTGTTTTTTTCTATTACCATCCAAAAAGTCAAGATGCAGCCAGGCAAATACGATCAAAGTTTCTACCATTCTTTTATGTCTGCCACACATTTAAAAAACCCAGTGGGAGCCACAATCTACAATT
Source organism: Erythrolamprus reginae (assembly GCF_031021105.1). NCBI lineage: Eukaryota > Metazoa > Chordata > Lepidosauria > Squamata > Dipsadidae > Erythrolamprus > Erythrolamprus reginae. Next base: position 70,845,052 of record NC_091950.1, read on the forward strand.
TTGGCTGCCAACTGAATTTTTCTGACCATATTTTGTGTATGGGAGCGGAGAATAGTCTGTCTGTCTTTGAGTGCTTGAAATATCCACTCAAAATGTATAGCCAAGGGAGCATGCACATATTTCATAAACAGAGAGGCATCTCATATGGCCTTAGAAAAGTTCACTATCTGACTGGCAGGTTTACCAAAATATTAATTCTGGGAATTTGAGCAGATTATGTCTGCTAAAGTAAACAAGACAGGAATGGGGAAAAAAGGTATCAGTCAATCAATAAGTGAACATTGTACCTTTTTCTTTTGTGGCTCTAGGTAAAACAAATAAAGTCAGGCCCTGGAAATTCTCCAGGGCAAAATCCATAGAGATTTTGCTCTTCTTTGTTTCCATTCATTCTACCGACTTTTAGAAGAAAACATGCAACAGATTGTGCTCATGGGTCCCAGGTATACTTGAAGCTTGAGTTTTCAAACAAGCTTGAGGACTAGAAGTCATTTATTCATTCATTCAGATGCCCCTTTCAACAAAATGGGTGGTTGAGTGATTCACAAAACATAAAAACATACCAAACAACATACACAAAAATAAAAAACAACTATAACTCATCAAAACCATAGTTGAACACAGATAGCATGCTTATCTTGTTGGATCTGGCAGGACAAGCAAATAGAATATTGGTAGTACAGTTTTCCCTCGATTTTTGCAGGGGATGCGTTCCGAGGCTGCCCGCGAAAGTTGAATTTCCGCGAAGTAGAGATGCGGAAGTAAATACACTATTTTTGGCTATGAACAGTATCACAAGCCTTCCCTGAACACTTTAAACCCCTAAAGTGCAATTTCCCATTCCCTTAGCAACCATTTAGATCATTACTTACCATGTTTATTTATTAAAGTTTATTTAAAAAAATATTTATTAAAGGCAGATTAAAGTTTGGCGATGACATATGACGTCATCAGGCAGGAAAAACCGTGGTATAGGGAAAAAATCTGCAAAGTATTTTTTAATTAATATTTTTGAAAAACTGTGGTATAGACTTTTCGCGAAGTTCGAACCCGCGAAAATCGAGGGAACACTGTATACCAACCTGCCTGAGCAAACCATGGATCAACGTGGCAAGATAACAAGAATTGCTTTTTTTTCTTGGGGTTGGATAAATTATTTTGTTGCTTTCTTTGTCCCTGATTGGTTCTTGACATATTCTGGTCACTTCTCAATTGCAGGTTGAAAAAACTCTTCCGCATGTAACAGCAAACGAAACAAACCATTTATAAAGCTGAAACATATGATAAATGAGAGCTTGAGATTCAGTGTGATAATTAACCTTGTTTAATACAGTCCTAAAAAAACAGGCCTCGTTTAGCTCTATTGTTTCATCATTTTGTTTTAAGTGTGTAACATCCTGCCTGCAATTGGTACGCTGACGGAAAACTGTCACAACAGTGATCATTGCAATCTAGAAGTTAAGTTTGACTGAAACATATGTCTTCAATTTTAATAGCTCAGCTTCCCAGATGCCCTAGAGGAGAATATTGCCTGAGAAGGAGCTTTTCATGTAAGAATAATTTGTGTTAAGTAGCTCAGTGATCTGTTTGTTAGGTTAGAGCTGACAGTTTGTTTATATTTCTAAAGGGCTATGATGAATGGGGGAGAAGTTGATGCTAATTAGCCTAAATTGTTCCTAAGAATGCAGAACGCTTTGCCAGTTCCATTGTTTCTGTTTCTTTGCACTTTTTCAATAATTGAATGGAGCTCAGATCATTCATCATAATTTCAGGCAAGCTGGAAATAAGTGAATAGAGCACGGGCCTGCCCATGCAATGGAAGATGTCACGGGAGAGGTCAATTAGGTAAGACAACCTAGGACTCTTGTGTAGATTCAGGAGAGCTGAATGTGGTCTTCAAAGAAATTAATGCTGTCATTAAACACTTGGCTACTTAAAAGGTTGCTGGGCCCAGTAAACATATTTCTTTTTTTGTCCTTAGATCTTAACCCCAAGATGTAGGCTGGTGACATCCTATACTTAAAAACATATTACCTCTCCAGCAATGTATAAAATGCGATGGCCGCAGAAAGCCTGATGGGAGCTTGAGGTCTCCTGGTGGCAAAGGGAAGGTATGCTATTCAGGGGATGTTAAGGAATGGAAATAATCAGCTATACAAGAAAATGAGCAACAGAGCCCATGGGTGTAATGAATAAACTACAGGACAGGATCAACCTTCCTCTATTTGATATGTATAAATACATTATGTATAAATAGTACTTCTCAGAATTGCAAGATGGCATAATGAAAGAAATTCAGGGTGGACAACACATATGAAGAGCACCAAAGCTTGATTAGACAGAGTAGTTTGCATGAAGGTCTAGACATGACTGATACATCTAGAATAGAATAAAATAGAATAGAATAATAATTATTATTATTATTTATTATATTTGTATGCCGCCCCTCTCCACAGACTTGGGGCGGCATGCAAATCTAATACATAATAATAATTATTCTATTCTATTCTGAGTTTTTTTTATTAATATTGTTTCTTCATTGCTTATTTGACCCCATGGCAATCATTAAGTGTTGTACCTCATGATTGTTGAAAAATGTATCTTTCTTTTATGTACAGTGAGAGCATATGCACCAAAGACAAATTCCTTGTGTGTCCAATCACGCTTGGCCAATCTCCGAAGACTATGCTCTCACTGTACATAAAAGAAAGATACATTTGTCAAGGATCATGAGGTACAACACTTAATGATTGTCATAGTGGTCAAATAAGCAATGAGGAAACAATCGATATTAATAAAAAATCTTAAGGATACAAGCAACAAGTTACAGTCATACGGTCATAAGTGTTAGGAAAGTGTTAGGGTGATAGGAATGATGGGGGAAAAACTAGTAATAATAGTAGTGCAGACTTAATAAATAGTTTGACAGTGTTGAGGGAAATATTTCTTTAGTAGAGTGATGGCGTTCTGGAAAAAGCTGTTCTTGTATCTAGTTGTCTTGGTGTGCAGTGCTCTGTAGCGACGTTTTGAGGGTAAGAGTTGAAACAGTTTGTGTCCAGGATGTGATAGGTCAGTAAATATTTTCAGCGCCCTCTTTTTGACTCATGCAGTATACAGGTCCTCAATGGAAGGCAGGTTGGCAGCAATTGTTTTTATGCAGTTCTGATTATCCTCTGAAGTCTATATCGGTCCTGTTGGGTTGCCGAATCAAACCAGACAGTTATAGAGGTGCAGATGACAGACTCGATTCCTCTGTAGAAAGGTGAATGAATCCTTTAATTTTCAAAACCAAGTGATGATTTAAATCCAAATCTTCCTAGTCTTGCACTCTACCAGAGTATATGCTGGTGTGATATATTTTATTGTTTTAATTATGTTTTACTTTTCTAAAATAATCCTCCCTCCTTCTTTCTTTCTCTCCCTCTTTTCTCTCTCTTACTCACACACGTACACACACACATTATATAGACATTTATAAAATCCATGTTAAAGTGCAAGCAAAAAACTACACATGTCAAATCCAGGCCTTAGCATTCTTTTTTAATTTATGCACATATAGTATCGCAGGAAGAGATGGAATAAATTTGTGGACTGTGGCAAATGAGAGAACATTTTTGAATCAGGATCTTTAAAAGGGGTGAAATTTGAGTATGATTAAGTTAGGAAAAAGACTCATATACAGCGGAAGTCAGAGACACTGTATACATTATAGACATGTCATCCCCCTCCCCAATTCCCTTTTATAGCTTGTTTAGGCTTTTATACAAATTGTGAAGGAATTTGCAGTTCTGAGAACAGAATTCTATGTTTCTCTAAACTTTTATAGGAGTGCAAAGCACAACAAAATACAAAGAAATAGCAATTAGTACTTAGTATTCTGATCAGGAGCAACCCTTGCTGTAGGGCAGACTGGTAGTTTATACTGCCTGGGAGTTTTGTTCACCACTAATTTTCTCGGAAGGAAATGATCCCATGGCTTATGCTATCCACGTTTTCAGCATATTTGCCCTATAATTGGCATTTATTAAAGAGACTTTTGGTTTGATGGATGACTGTCAGCTTTCATGCAAATTACTTCTCTTTTACATTAACTGATTAGAATTCTGCTCTGTTTAAACATAATACTTATTTATTGTATAATTAGAATTTAAAAAACCTTAAATGTTGAACAGAATTAGTAAAGTTTTATTAAAGTGTTTAGTTTGTAATGTTTAGAGAAAAATAACCAAGAAAGTTGGGCATTTTGAGATTGGAAACATCTTAAAACCTTGTAGTATATTGATTACTTTAATTACTTCCTAGTTTCACAAGATGATCCTGTACTAATAAGCCCTGGTGGTGGTGGGGGTGAATAAGTGAGGGGAGAGTGCTACCAAGTTACATTTCTCATATCTTTGCCATCTTAAATATATAAACAAGCAGTATCTATCACCTATCACCCATCTGCTCCCACTTATGACTGTATGACTGTAACTTGTTGCTTGTATCCTTATGATTTGTATTAATATTGATTGTTTCCTGATTGCTTATTTTTACCCTATGACAATCTTTAAGTATTGTATGTCATGATTTTTAACAAATGTATCTTTTTAAATGTACACTGAGAGCATATGCACCAATGACAAATTCCTTGTGTGTCCAATCACATTTGGCCAATAAAGAATTCTATTCTATTCTATTCTATTCTAATTCTACTCTACTCTATTCTCTAATTGAAATACTGTTCTGTAAAATATTCTACTGACTTAATTAGACTTACTCTAGGGAGGAACCTATTGTAAGTGATTTCATTATGCAAACTGATATAGATGAACAGATGGATGTTTAAAGTTCTGTAATCATTACAATTGATCACCCATGTCTGGGTTGGTTATATAGCTTGTATTTTTATAGTAAACTTCAATTGGTAATTTTAAGGATAGTAGTAAATATGATCAAACATTGAAATAACTAGTGTGACCATATAGAGCTGAATCAGCGGCGGGTTCCACTTAACTGCATACGTGTGTGCATGTGCAAGAAGCAAAAACACGCCAAAATCTAACAAGGGGACGCTTGCGCATATGTGATTTCAGATATTTTTTTGCATAGAAGCAAAAAAAAAAATCATCAAAATCTCCCGGGCGTGAGCATCGCCTTGCGAGATTTTGCTTCTGCACATGCACAGGAAGTAAAAAAGGGCCCAAAATTAAGAAAAAGAAATGACGCCACCTGCCGGACCAACAAAGACAGCACCAGAGCGGTCATGTGCAGATTGCGCAATCTGGTGGCTGCTACCGGAACAGAGCTCCGGGGTATACTGGTAGCAACTCACCACTGAATATATTTAAGACCTAGTCCAGCATACTAGAAACCAGTTATAGGATGCCTGTGTTTGTTTAGTGCAAGGGTCCCTAGCCCCTTCCAACTCATCAACTCTTCATGAAGAGAAAAGGGGGGACCTGATTGAAACATTTAAATATGTTAAAGGGTTAGTCTGCGGAGAGGGGCGGCATACTACTACTACTACTAATAATAATAATAATAATAATAATAATAATAATAATAATAATAAGAAGAAGAAGAAGAAGAAGAAGAAGAAGAAGAAGAAGAAGAAGAAGAAATAAGGTTCAGGAGGGAAGTGTTTTTAATAGGAAAGTGAACCTAAGAACAAGGGGACACAATCTAAAGTTAGTTGGGGGAAAGATCAAAAGCAACATGAGAAAATATTATTTTACTGAAAGTGTAGTAGATCCTTGGAACAAACTTCCAGCAGACGTGGTTGGTAAATCCACAATAACTGAATTTAAACATGCCTGGGATAAACATATATCCATCCTAAGATAAAATACAGGAAATAGTATAAGGACAGACTCGATGGACCATGAGGTCTTTTTCTGCCGTCAGTCTTCTATGTTTCTATGTTTCTAACTTTGAAAGTGTTCCTCAATCCCCAAACATTTATTATAACAGAGAATAATTCAATAAATACTAGTATTACAATAGTACTACAAATAACAACAACCAATATTAGCTCTTAACTCTTAGGGGTTGATATTGGCCACTTTGATGAACACTGGCTTACTTAGTAATTAAACTCACAATTGTCAATGGAGCTAAGTCCCAATAAATTGTTTCTATGATTATATCTTAAATTAACAGGCATTTGTTATAATCCTGTTAACGTTGTCTGATTGTGAACTATAATCAGGAGTTCAAAAGGATCCCCATTTTTCCCTCCTAATAGTGAACAGAATAGTAAGTAATTCAATCAAATATTTTGGAAGGATTACTTTCCCACTGTTATAAAATAAGCTAAAAGCTTATCATATCTAGCAGCAGAATACATAATAAACTGCAATGATGCCAAAATGACAACAGATGTACCACAATGACATCACTATTCATGTATTGTCATTGGCTCCCTTATAAGTCCATTAAGGATCTGGGTGTCATATGACATCTGGACAATTATCTTTTTTTTAAAGGGTTTTATTGAATATAAACATTAAAAAATGTTAAAAACTACAAAAAATATCAAACAAAACAAACAATACATTTACAAATATACATATAAAACCTCTTAGGTATTTCTATGGTAAATTGTCTTAATGTTAAATTTTCATTTCTATGTAAATCTTATGAACGGTATTTCCTTTACAGTTTTTCTCTGTAAATCTATTAGTAAGTATATCTATCTGTTATGTCCAAAAGTATAGAGTCCTATAGTCATTGTTAAAGTAAATACCAATATATACATTTATACATCTTCTTTTTTCTTTCTATTCTTCCTTTCCAACCAATTATAGCATAAATTCCAAATTCTGGACAATTATCTGGGGCAATTATCATGTATTGGTTCTCTTTCACACTTGACTTACTGCATCTAAAGCCAAACATGAACTGCTAAATGCAATTTAGTTTACTTCAATAGAAGTATTGCTTTCAGATAATAGGATGTGTTGTGATTCAGCCTGAGGCTCCTCACGGACCAGCTGGAGCTCTGCCGGATCCATGCCCAGAGGAGGAGGACAGTGACCAGGAGGGGGAGGACCAGGCAGACGGGGGAGAGGAACATCAGGAAGAGGAGGAGGGAGAGCAGCCTGAGACCCCCGGGGGGGGGGGGGCTCTCCCCAGCTAGTAGCCTGGATTCATTGGATGAAGACGCACAGGCTATAATAGACATGAGGCAGAGACATGCAGCTCAAAGAAGGGGCCAATTAGAAAGGTATTTCCATCCCTGAATTGGCAACAGCTGGGTTTGGGTGTGGTTCTCCTCAGCAGGGTTGAAAAGGCAGGCCCGCCCTTACAGTCTTGTGGAGAGTTATCAACTGGGAGTCCTGTGACCTTGCTTCGATTCTTGGCGTCTCTGATCTTGGCTTGTGGCCTAGAAGGCTGAAAGACTTGGGGGAGGCATGGGTTTTATTATCTCCAGTGTTGTTTTTGCTAGCAAGAATCCTGTTTTATTGCCTGGCCTTCGTGAAACCTCTGTGAAGCTTCATTGTGTTCCTGTCTGTAAGAACAGTTTTTGTTACCTGTGTTTGCTTTCCAGTATATAAACTGCATTTGCTTTTTACCAGTGTGTCTGGATACTCTTTTTGGTTAGTGTTGGCGTCTGGGGGGACCCAGACAGAACAGGATGTAATACTTCAAGTCCATTCTGCAAACATTAGACTCCATCTTAAATACGGTGTAAAGTTTGGGACATCACATTTTACAAAGGATTGAGTCAAACTATATGGGTTCAGAGAAGAGTAACAAAAATTATCGCAAGACTAGAAATTAAATCCTAAAAGGACAGATTGAATCCTGAAAAGACAGACTGATAGGGTTACCATATGTTGAAAGTTCAGAGGAGAGGTTGTAGTAGAACATGATAGCACCATTGAAGTACCTGAAGGTTACTGCCCCTCAAAAGGCCATAATTTGTTTACTGTTATTCCTAATGTTCAGAATAGTTTGACAATGAAACCAAATGCTTAGAAATGTGGTGAGCCCTGGATGTATTCAAGTGAAGTTGGGGCAGCTGCTTGTCAAAATTATTTTAAGCTGAATTCTTACACTGAGCAGGAGGTTGGATAAAGCCTAAAATCGCCCATTTTGACTCAGATTCTTTGATTACCCCAGTAATTAAGCCTGCAGTTATCCATGTAATTCTAACATGGGTTCCACTTCTCAGATGTCAGAGTGTTGATGAAATTTATTTATTTATTTATTTATTCATTCATTAGATTTGTATGCCGCCCCTCTCCGTAGACTCGGGGCGGCTCACAACACAAGAAAACAGTTCATGACAAATCTAATAATTTACAATTTAAAATATTTTTAAAAACCCATTATTAAGCAGACATACATACAAACAAACATGCCATACATAAATTATATAGGCCTGGGGGAAATATCTCAGTTCCCCCATGCCTGACGACAAAGGTGGGTTTTGAGGAGTTTACGAAAGGCAAGGAGGGTAGGAGCAGTTCTAATCTCTGGGGGGAGCTGGTTCCAGAGAGTCGGGGCCACCACAGAGAAGGCTCTTCCCCTGGGGCCCGCCAACCGACATTGTTTAGTTGACGGGACCCGGAGAAGGCCCACTCTGTGGGACCTAATCGGTCGCTGGGATTCGTGCAGTAGAAGGCGGTCTCGAAGATATTCTGGTATTCATAAGAACTGGCTTTTCTGTAGAAAGAGCCATCTTAGCATACAAACTTGTCTTCTAGTGGGCTTCATTGTCTATTTCCATTTGAATGATTTCACACTTCTTTTGGAACTTAAATATTTCTTGATGGAAAAAAAGTGCTCCTCAAGACTAAGAAGATGAATATGCCAATCATTAAGCATTTATCAACCTTCTACAAGACCTACCTCAAATTATATATATAATATAATATATATATATGTATATAAATTATATATATAAAGGCTGCCAGAGCAACCCCCTTATTATGTTTATATTATTTAAGTTAAGCAATGTAATGTTGATTAGGTTGAGGAAAAATGTAATTGGAGTGGCTAGATGGTTTGGTTAGATAGACTTTCACCCCTGGGAACGTTAATTTAAATTCCACATTGAGCCTGAAAAGAGGGTATATTTGGTGGTCTCGTCTTCAGTCACTGTTGAGGCCCATTATGAACCCACCAAATAATTTAGCATGACTGCCAGCCTCTCATCAAGTGAATCAAGGAAAGCTGAAACTCTGTAACTGTTTCTGCATGGAAGAGGCAATTCTGTGGGTGAGTCCCATGTCTAAAGCACAAGATAATGTCTAATGATCATCCAGTATATATACTTCCCTCTTCAATATAAGAGATTGTTACAACTGCTCTAGTGTTTAAATGCTTCATGTAATGAACCAGCTTTAAGGAGAAAATATTTTCAGTGTAGGATTCTGTAATCACTACAATGTGAATATTATGAAAGACCAAAATGACAAATATGAAATTGTCAGATCAGTATTTTTATTTATTTATTTATTTTGTCCAATACACAATAATACACAATGAAGGTTATAGTAAAGAAGAAATACGAGATATAGGAGAGACTATAGGACAGGGGATGGAAGGCACTCTAGTACGCTTATGTACGCCGCTTACTGACCTCTTAGGAATCTGGAGAGGTCAACCGTGGATAGTCTAAGGGTAAAATGTTGGGGGTTAGGGGATGATACTACGGAGTCCGGTAATGAGTTCCACGCTTCAACAACCCGATTACTAAAGTCATATTTTTTACAGTCAAGTTTGGAGCGGTTAATATTAAGCTTGAATCTGTTGTGTGCTTGTTAAATCAGTACACGGAGGCTGATTCACTGCAACAAGTTTATTCAATAGAGTACTTCAACTAGTGACAAACAACTCCCAACAAGGGCAACGGCTAACCCGTTGCCCTATTTATACGTTTTTATTTAGGCGGGAAAACAAAACAGACAACCGTTTAACTTTGGCGGTTCTTTTTGTATGAGCTGCGTTTTAACCAATCAGTGAATTTCAGCCCATTTAATTTTTTCAGACATAACAGTGCTCTTGTGTTGTTGTGGTTGAAGCTGAAGTAGTCTTTGACAGGCAGGACATTGCAACATATGATCTTGTGGGCAATATTTAGATCATGTTTAAGGCGTTGTAGTTCTAAGCTTTCAAGACCCAGGATTGTAAGTCTAGTTTCGTAGGATATTCTGTTTCGAGTGGTGGAGTGAAGGGTTCTTCTTGTGAAGTATCTTTGAACATTTTCAAGGGTGTTAATGTCTGAGATGCGTATGAGATGAGTATGAAATACCCAGCTTGATATATATATATATATAACCAGTTAGACTTATAGCTAATATTATCTTTATTCAACATTTCAATTAACCAAGCCAAAATAACATTCTGAACTAATTTTTAGTAAATAAAATTCATACTGTTACACATCATTTGAACTAAAAATACTAATATGTTTTCAACATTGTCATGTTTTAATTATCTGCTTATATTTATATTTTTGTGGAAAACATATGTAATTAAGTATTAGGAAAATGTTGGGAAGTACAATGATGTGTATTTTTGGACTTGGCTTAGTAGTTTCAACTGGGTAACAGGAGCAAGTCTGTCCATATTTTGTGAAATTAAAGAGTTTTCATGTATTTTCCAACTGCTAGTTGGTATTCATGGATGCATTTTGCTAGTTTTCTGCTGGTTTGTCCTATGTAGTGGTTGCTGCAGTCCTTAAACTATATGTTGTAGACAATTTCTGTTTTTTTCTTGTAGAGCTGCTGGTTTACTTAGGATGTTTTTAAGGGCTTTGGTTGGTTTCTGTGCTCCGATTGATGCAATAGTCTGTTGGTGGTTCTTGAGAAGTTTTTGATGTATGGAAGCGTTATCCTTTTCACAGCTTGGGTTGGTTGTGCTTCACTGTGTTGAGTTATCAGTCACCTTTTTGATGACGTATTGATAGTCAGTGACACTTCTGAAATTTTAAAAATCTTCTCAATCCATTTGCAAAAACTGGCCAATGCACTCATTACTATAAGCAATAAAATATTAAAATGTAATTGGAATTACTACTACTACCATAATTAATTTTGAAAGTTATCCAGAAAATAAGATTACAAGGCACATACGTAGCTCTTGTGGGGAATTTTCACGGGGGGTGGGGTGGGGTTGGTATTACTATCATGTAGCAGGAAGCCAGTGGAAGCGAACAAGTAGTCCCAGTGGTCAGTAGGTCATCAACTGGCTTTGTGGTGAAGGTTAGAGATGAGCATCCACATTCCATTTTCCTCCAAGTGTGAAGTGCGCGCTGTAGAATGTGCTTTGGAGAATAGTTTGAACCCTCTTCTTTGTGGCAACTCCTGAGACATTGGAACACTGCTATTTATCTATCTATCTATCTATCTATCTATCTATCTATCTATCTATCTATCTATCTATCTATCTATTTATTGGATTTGTATGCCGCCCCTCTCCGCAGACTCGGGGCGGCTAACAACAGCAACAAAAACAGCATGTAAATCCAATCCTAAAAACATCTAAAAAAAACCCTTATTTGTAAAACCAAACATACATACAAACAAGCATACCATGCATAAATTGTAAAGGCTTAGGGGGAAAGAATATCTCAGTTCCCCCATGCCTGACGGCAGAGGTGGAGTTTTAGGAGCTTATGAAACGCGAGGAGGGTGGGGGCAATTCTAATCTCCGGGGGGAGTTGGTTCCAGAGGGTCGGGGCTGCCACAGAGAAGGCTCTTCCCCTGGGCCCCACCAAATGACATTGTTTTGTTGACGGGACCCAGAGAAGGCCCACTCTGTGGGATCTAACCGGACGCTGGGATTCGTGTGGCAGAAGGCAGTCTCGTAGATACCCTGGTCTGGTGCCATGGAGGGCTTTATAGGTGATGACCAACACTTTGAATTGTGACCGGAAATTGATCAGCAACCAATGCAGACTGCGGAGTGTTGGTGTTACATGGGCATTTTTGGGAAAGCCCATGATTGCTCTCGCAGCTGCATTCTGCACAATCTGAAGTTTCAAAGGTAGCCCCATGTAGAGAGCATTACAGTAGTCGAGTCTCGAGGTGATGAGGGCACGAGTGACTATGAGCAGTGACCCCGGGTCCAAATAGGGCCGCAACTGGTGCACCAGGCGAACCTGGGCAAACGCCCCCGTTCATGTCTCCCAATCATGTCTCCCAAGTCGTACTTCTCATTAAACTAGACATACCCAGTTCCCGCAACCGTTCTTCATATGTTTTAGCCTCTATTTCCCTAATCATCGTTGTTGCTCTTCTCTGCACTCATTCTAGAGTCTCAACATCTAGAGTCTCAACATCTTTTTTACATCATGGCAAGCAAAACTGAATGCAATATTCCAAGTGTGGCCTTACTAAGGCATAATAACGTGGTATTAACACTTCGGATGATCTTGATTCTGTCTCTCTGTTTATGCAGTCTAGAATTGGAATAAATTCACGACATACCTGTAAATGAGTTCAGAAAGTGAAATAAAACATAGCTGCCTCAAAACTACTTTTTAAAATAGTTTCCATTGTGCTTAATATATACACTCTGCTAAAATGTCATTTCTATTTAATAATCTGTAACATCTTATTTAAAACTTTGAAAAGAATGTTTTTCATTCACAAGTGGAAAATGGGAATATGTCTGTGTATAATTTAACACGAGGATAGATTAACAAGGTATGAGAGAGAGGGAAAGAGAAAGAAAGAAAGAAAGAAAGAAAGAACCCACATCCATTTGAATCCAGAGACCTTTACAATGCTACAAGTAAGTAAAAGCAGATGTTGTAAAGTTTAGAAAATCAAGACATTATTTTCCTGTTTCCATTGAATTTTTCTAAACACATTATAAATAAGCTTTGAAGTAATACAAAATACCCTGTTTGTTTTGCTGATAGCATCTTTTTGTAAAAAACTTTATCGATGCTTGTTTAAGTTATAGTCCAAATGATACCTTCATCCTCGGTTAAACAATTAACTTTATCCCTTACAAATACAATGCAAAAAGGCTGGCGAAGTCTAAGATGCTAACTTGCAAAAGCCTATCAGAATCATTTCAAATTTGAACTTTGAGCAGCAAGAATATATTCCCAGCTTTAAATGTAAAAAAAACACCTATACACATCTGAGTAGTTGCTTCAGAATAGCTTTGTGCCTATTTATGCTTCCCTCTTCACCTTAATATTTATGGTTCTGAATGACTAGCAGTGGATGAAGGAGGGGAGAATGGATGCTTAATTTGGTCCCCTCTGGCTATTTTCTGTTTTCAAATTTGCTCCATTAAACTGGATTTTCCTTTCAAGAGAAAGGGTGTGTGTGTTCCCATATATTTTCCAGTGGAAAAAGAGACTTGATTGGGGCAATGTGGATGGAAAAAACTGTTATTAAAAAAGTGATGCTCTTGTTCTAGTGACTATTTTTTGTTTAAGAAATGGATTGGGACCCTTGACTCCTTTATTCTAGTTACAGAGATTTACAGCCCTCTCTAAGCGATTTATAGAATCAGTCTATTGCCCCCAACAATCTGGGTCCTCATTTTACTAACCTAGGAAGGATGGAAGGCTAAGTCAACCTTGACCAGTCAGGATCGAACTGCCGAACTGCTGAACTGCTGTTAGCTGGCAGTCAGCAGAATTAGCCTGCAATATTGCATTCTAACCACTGCACCACCACGGCTCTGTCCAATAGACCCTTATAATTAATCTGTTAATCTAATACAAATTGTCCCTTTTTATTAGTCTATTACCTTTAGATTGATTAATTTACTGATTTTAATACATTAAAAATGAGATTGGCACGGAACAGTCTTTTTTGTTAAAAAGGATCTTTTATTGCAGCTCTAACCTCGAGATTCACCCTAGTTCAATGTCAAGAACCGGGAAAGAAAACCTGCTGCTACAGTGGGAAAGTTTCCCATCAGCAAAAGTGAAGCATGACTGGTGAAAAGCATTGATCTCTTCCTATAAGTATCAGTGTTGTCTAGACGTTTTATGATATGCTTTTCATTAGCAAAGTCTGGGCCCTATCGAACTATAAACGAAATTAACAGAAAACATACAGAAACTTGCCCACTTTGTCCTTTAACTATAAAGCAATGAGAAATATATGTCTCTAAATAAATCTTTTCATTTCCACAATTAGTAGTTACTCCCGGCAACAGAATAATTTGCAGCTTTGCGTCAAGACTGTTTTAAATTTTACAGTACTATTCCAAAAACATTTTACTACAGGGAGATTTTCAACATAGGAAAATGGTTCTTTTTCTATGCTAGATATTATAGTTGACCTTGGGCATTGTATAGGCCAGGGGTAGGCAAAGTTGGCTCTTCTATGACATGTGGTCTTCAACTCCCAGAATTCCTGAGCTAGCATGACTGGCTCAGGAATTCTGGGAGTTGAAGTCCTCAAGTCATAGAAGAGCCAACTTTGCCTACCCCTGACCTATACCGTGCCCAAGGTCAACTATGTGTATTCATATTTTTATTTTTACGTGAAAGGACGCCGCAGCGGCGCTGCAAGCAAAGGGTGGTTCTTTCACGTAATTTTTTTTTTCCATAAAAAGACCTCCCTTTGAAGGAGCTGGGGAATCCCTCTCACGAAGAGATTCCGGGGGCGGAGCTTTGACATCACGTATACCGGCAGGTTGCTAAGGACGCCAAGGCGATCACTTCCTGTATTCCATGGAATCCAGGAAGTGATCACCTTGGCGTCCTTAGCAACCTGCCGGTATTCGTGACGTCAAAGCTCCACCCCCAAAATCTCTTCATGGGAGGAATTCCCCAGCTCCTTTTGTGCCTCCCTCCCATCCTCCCGACTGGCCGACAGCTCCCCGGTGTTCGCCTTCCTCCGCCGTCACCGGCGCCCAGCTCCTCCTACTCTTCTCAGCAGATGACAGCCGGACGGTGGCTTTCGCGGTGTTCGGCACAAATGCCGAACCGGAGCACAATTTTTTTAAAAAAATTGGGTTCGGGTCCGGCATGCCAAACACCACAAAATTCTGTACGGACCCAAATTGTGCGGGTTCAGTTCGCCCAACACTAATCTCAATTATTTAAAAGAAGCATGTTCGTAAATTGATGATGGGTGGCTGTAAGTATAACTTTCACTGGATATTATTTTTAAATTTATAAATTTTAGAAACTATATGTTAATGTAGCTTGGGTTTGGGACAAATAAATTTATATGTGACCAGGTTCTTAAGTAGAAAAGTTTGTACAAAGCAATTTTTCCCATAGGAATCAATGTAAAAGCAAATAATGCATGTGATTGGGGACACCACAGGGAGGGTGGAGGCCCTGTTTGCTCCCAGGAGATTCCTAGAAAGGCCCCATGGAGGCTTCTCCCTGCCTTTTCCAGTCCTGTTTCCTCCCAGGAGATTCCTAGAGAGGCCCCACCGAGGCTTCTCCCTGCCTTTTCCAATTACAGTTTCGGAGGCTCGGGTTTGTAAGTGGAAAATGGCTCTTGAGAAGAGGCAAAAAATACCCGGTTCTTATCTAGAAAAGTTTGTAAGTAGAGGCGTTTGTAGGTATTGGTACCACTGGTATAAGCACAAACATTACAAAATTGTAGCAAGATTGCTACACCTTAAAACCAATATCCCATTCAATCAATATTCTGGTATCACTTTTTGCAAGCTTTTGACCACATTTTCTACTCCAAAAGCCCCTGTTACACTTCTCTCCAGATCACTGGAGAATTGGAGGACCATGAAACAAGTGACTCTAGAAATTAGAAAGTGCAGCTGCACTTGAGAAAAATGTTTTATGGCTTGTTTGCATACTGCTACTGAGGGGACCTGCTGAATGCATTATTTTGATTATGAAAAAAATGAAAGTGGCAGTAAACATTCCCGCGCTTTGGGAAGGGAGCCTGACATCTGCTCTGTGAAGAGCTGGCTGGGGAATATTCTGCAATAATATGAGCTTTATAGGCTACAGTACTTTTGGCACAATGCACCTTATTTGACAGTGCAAATTAAGTATGTCATGTACTTAATCCATAGCTGACATTACTTCTCACATCTAGTTGTGAGCCAAAAATATTTCATGGTAACTTGCAATGATATACACTAATAAATTATTCTAATAATGTGTAGGAGGGTGGATGGATATGAACTCTTAAAGAGTAATTAGCGCTTCAGATTTTTACATGGTCACACCCAAAATGTTTGAGCCTTCCCCTCCTACATGGCCTCCAGCTGTTATGTAAGTCCCTTCCCAGATGTGTACATTCCCTCTGATGTCACTGGAGATACTTGGATCAGAAAGTAGTAAACATAAGTGAATCCAAATTTAACTTCAGAAGCACATGGAAACATATGGCAAGCTGGCTAAATTGTTGTGATTGCAATGACAGATGGTATGCAAAGTATGATTTATTAAAAAATAAAAAAGTTAGCACTAAAACGTTCCCTGAACTTGCACAGCTGAAAATGTTTTCTTTCTCCACTTTTCTCAATAAATAGTGAACACATGAAGATGACTTATTTGCTCAGCATTGTCTATTCTGATTAGCAGCAGCTCCAGCACCTTTCTGTTTTTCACTCAACTTCCTGAAATCTTGTACAGCATATAAAACTGTTGGCATGGAAACTAAGCCCTCTGTATGTAAAATATTATTGCACTGCAGAGTTATAATTATGCCCTAAGGAGAGGGGATGAAATAGATGGGTATGTGTTAGTAATATGTACAAAACAGTTGGGTTTGCAATATATAAACAAGCTAACAATGAATGTTTATTTGTATTGAAGTACTGTAGCTTTAAGAAGCAGTGTTGCAGGTTGCCATAAGAGGGAGCCAGAAAGCATGATTCTCTGCTCTTTCTGCTGATTCAATGAGACTGATGTAGTAAGCTCTGTGTTAGTTTGATGTATTTGTAAGCTGTAATGTACTGTATGTCTGATATGTAAGACAAAGACAGTCTTGTAATATTATTGTTGTATTGAGAGATATTGACTGATTTGAATGTGAATGACTGAACTGTTTAACTTCACTGTGCTACTTCTACAGTAAACACTATTTTATAAACTTGCATGTATCTGCCTTGTGTGACTGAATAATTATTTATATCTCCTGGATATCTGTTGGAATCCTACATTTTCATCTGTGCATGTCCTTGAAAACTCAAGGCTTCTGTACACTCCTTAACAGTATGGTCACAAACCAAATTTGTTCTTGTGTGCTGTAAAATATTTGCTCAAATTTATGCAAACTATATAATATCCATAATACATTCCTATCATTAATATGCCAGGAAAGAAATGTGCCAGTGAAATAAGAAATTCAAAGTCCCAAAGGTGCTTTTTCAAGAGGCAACAAGACTTTCTGGTTTTTCTTTGAAGACGTTTCGCTTCTCAACCAAGAGGCTTCTTCAGCTGAAGCTTCTTCAGAACTGAGGACACTTCTTGGATGAGAAGTAAAACATCTTCAAAGAAAAAACAAAGTCCAGTTGCCACTTGAAAAAGCACCTTTGACCTAAATGACTGAGAATCTCCAAAGAAAGGTATCAGGGGCGGCATACAAATCCAATAAATAAATAAATAAGCAAACAAACAAACAAATAAATATTAGATAGTAAAAGGTGGTTGTACAGTTTTGGGAGAGAAGACTGTATGTCATTTTTTCCACTGAGCTAGCCTACTATCTTCAGACTTTTGTCTATCATTAATATGGCAAAATGGCAGCTTTGAGGGACTATGAAAAAGTGCCAAAATAATTTATAATTTATTGGGTCTAGAACAGGGGTGTTAAACTGTTCTTAATTCACATTGAGGCATTCATCAACTGCTCGCCTGATGAGCTAAGTATCTAAAACCTATGAGGACAGTACGTTCAGAAACTATAGCCCTGTATTTTTAGTTGTAGTTGCCCTCAATAATGAGTTGTTAGAATTATAATTTAGAAAATCTTCCTGATAGTGGATGTTCTCAGATTTAGAAGTGACCTTTTTGATCCATATTGGACTAAAAGAAGCTTCCTGTTTGAGATCTAGTCAGAACAACAGAGCAAAATCTATCTTGGCTGTAATCTTTGGCTTTGCTTCATAGACATGTTCTGTTGACTCTTATCCTCTTGGGCAAGTTCTGGCTAACCTCTGACAGCTGCCTATGGTTTAACCGTAACATGTCAACATTGTTGGCTCACATTCAAAAGTTGATCTCATTAAGTCCTTCCTTGTTTCTTAGACCCAGGAAGCTGAAATTTTGGCACATGTATAGTTCAAAGCATTTATGATTTCTGGAAAAGTCCAAATCAGACAAATTTCTATCTTCCCCAAAAGGGGAAAGGAGAATGAAATGTATCCCTTAAGCAGTAAGGCACTTCTAAGTAGTTTATCAGAGTGTGTTTTAATGGTTATATGGCCTGTGAGATTCTGCTAACTAGGCCAACTGACAGTGGGTAGGGAGATGGAAAGAGAGAGAGATGGAGAGAGAGGAGAAACCCATCCACTAGTCTTTTTGTTTGCCTCATGTCCTATGCTAGCATTCCTGCACAGAGTAATCCAATAAATATCTGGAATAGAAGAGGAGACTGTTAGACTGTTAGACTTTGACTGTCTTTTCATATTGCTGAGCCACGTCCTTCCTGTCAACCACAACAATACATGAGCCCACAACAGATGCAAACTCAAAGTAAACCGTTCCAAACTTGACTGTAAAAAATACAACTTCAGCAACCAAGTAGTTAATGCCTGGAACTCACTACGTGACTCTGTAGTTTCGTCACCAAATCCCCAAAACTTTACCCTTAGACCAGTGAAGGGCTACCAAAATTTTTACTACCCCACTGTGGGCGGGGCTTATGCAGGACAACCTGCATTTTCTTTCAACATCTTTCAGTGCAAATTGGGTGCTCTGGGGTGGAGCTCCTTTTTCTTTATCCCACTGTCCCCTCCCCATATCTGGGCAGTAGCCCACCCATGCCTTAGACTATTCACTGTTGACCTCACCCGATTCCTAAGATGTCAGTAAGGGGCGTGCATAAGTACCGTCTCAGTCCTAATATTTCCCTCTTATAAATACCCATCTCATGTATTTATTATAAACAGTGTTATATCTATGTATACTACCAATACGTACTTGACAAATAAATAAAATAAAGTAAAATAAAAAAGATTTACACTGAGAGAAGCAGAAACTTCCAGTAGTTACTCAAAGGACTTTGCTGAATGCAGTGTTCAATGCAAACTTCATTAACTTGTGTGTGTTGTATCTCTGCTTGCAGAGAATTTCAAAATATGATCTCTGAAAAATTGATCTTTAATGAGTCCCTCATGATTTTGGTACTCTTACCCATCATTTTTATATTAGTAAAACTTCTAATCTCACAATAAAACATGGTGTAATATTTTTTAGTAGCATAACTTTTCCTTTCAAATTTACATAAAACAGGAACCACTC
This sequence comes from Erythrolamprus reginae, assembly GCF_031021105.1. Lineage (NCBI taxonomy): Eukaryota > Metazoa > Chordata > Lepidosauria > Squamata > Dipsadidae > Erythrolamprus > Erythrolamprus reginae. The sequence continues at coordinate 70,864,409 of NC_091950.1, forward strand.
TCAGGGAGGTGGGTGTTGGAAAGATAATGTAAAATGGTTTTGTGTTAAATTCCAGTACTATTAGTTACTTGGGTTTTATCAACTGAGAAATGATTTCTACAACTGAAAATCTATTGTAAATAAGAAAAAGCAATGGCCAATTTTGTTATTGTATTTTTTTAACCATATTTGCTAAGGAACAATGGTTGATTGCAACACATAGAAAAATAAATCCATAGTCATGTACTGTACAGATCTTCCTTTTTGTTTTTCATCTCTAATAGTTTGACAAAGTCCTGATGACAAGATCAGGAGTGAAATACACCTGCTCTCTTTTGTCTTTTGCCAGGAACTTTAGAATCTATTGTTCTAAACAATAGATGTTTAGCATTGCCTGATTCTGTTTTTTTAAGTGAATTTTTTCTTCCTAGTGATAAGTGTTGGAGGTTTTTTTGGTTTATATGAAATATAATTATCTCAATTATATTATAATTATAATTATAATCATTATCTACCAGTATAATTAGAAAAAATGCACATGCCTTCACTTCTAAGTTCTAAAAAAACCCTTTCTACAATGTAAGGTATGTCTTAAAATATAAAACTAAAATACGACAAAAATCCAAGAATATTACATACCTACAATAATTTGTGAACATGCTTAATTTGCAATTTCAAAATCAATAGATGAGCTAAAATATGGTTGTATTTGTAAATCTTCACTTATCAAATAAAATATTCAGAATTTTTTCAGATAATATCTAAAAGACACATTGAAAAAAAAAATTTTTTTAAAGATATGCATAGAAAAACACTATATATAAAATCCAGATAGCACTAAATGAATATTAACTTTCATGCAGACTATTTACAAATATTTATTGATGTGAACATGGACTAGAAACTAAAGAAACTAAGTAATACTGAAATTGTTAGATAGACCATCCCTACTTTCAGATCCTTGGATGAAAAACAAAGAATTTAAAATCTAATTCATGCTTACGAAAGGGGGGAAAGTATCTAGAATATAGTTGGAGAAAGTGTTGCTAATTCATGTTTGATTTATATTTGCCTACTGAATGGTTTGTTTTTACGTGTACAGTATACATTTTAAAATGAAATTTGCAGGAGTAGCTTATTTTGATGGCACTGCTTGCTTTGCACAGATAGAAAATGAGAAACTTTTAAAAACAAAACTGTTAGAAATAATCTAAATCAATGGACATCAGGATAATCCTCAAGCAGGTTTCTTAGCTGTTTTTAATTTGCCTTGTGGCAGGATAGACTAAGACATTTCACATTCTGCTTTCTGCTTACCGAATTTGTTTCAAAACTCAACGGCATGTACCAGGTATCAGATTTACATGTCTGTTTTTCTAGGGCACATCAGGGTTACCCAGAGACTTTTATGAAAGGAAAAGAAAGCAGGAAGAACACTGTTTTGAAAAGCAGTTCCTTAGTACCAACGCTGCTGTGAATATTTTTTTAAACACATTGCTTACTGCTGTGGGTTATGTGGACGCAGACTTAGTAATCTTGGTGCAGTACTTCAGAGTTAATTTAACTTCATTATACTTCATCGGCTGCCTCTTTTTCTTAAGCCGTTTTCAGCCTCGATTAGTTAAACATAGTATTCACTGTTGCCCATCATCGTAATACAAGACATCGATAACTGCGTCGCTTGATGACAACAGGAACATCAAGTGTTCTGTTTTACTAAATCTTCTTTTTAAAACCTCCTTACTAAATATGTGCAAATAAGACTGCTAAAAAATAAGCAAGATATGCTACTTTTCTGCTGCAATCAAAATTAAGACAATTGTACACAACTGCAAATTTCTTTAAAACATTTATATATCAGTTCTCATTAAAATTCTCAGTTTAAAATGATCGAAAAATAGATCAAATTTATGTGGATTTTCCAAAAAACTATATTTTTTTAACCACAATTTGTAAAATGAAGGTGATGACAATTCCTATCCCAAAGGGGCTTTTTTTCCAATTACTTCAGAACTAAAGAAGCTTCTTGGATGAGAAGCGAAACATTTTCAAGAAAAAAAAACCCAAGAAAGTCCAGTTACCTTTTGAAAAGGCACCTTTGGGACACCTTTGAATCTCCGGAGAGGGGCGGCATACAAATCCAATAAATAATAATAATAATAATAATAATAATAATAATAATAATAATAATAGTCATGATCTGGATGTCTGAGAATCTCCATAGGTATGACAATTCCTACTAACAAAATACCATTGATCATATCACATATGATATAAATATGTTATAAAATAAGGGATAATTAGTAGAATCAAAACGATTTTGCCTGTCTGCAATTGCTATCTGTAAATGTTGAATCTGAATCTTTATTAAATATTAAATGACATTGCTTTGTCCCATGTTTGATTCATTATTTGAGGAATTTGTGAGAGCTGATATTTGATGGCTTTGATGTTACTAAGTGCATCTTCTAGTGCTTGAGAGTATATTGGCATTGAAGAGCAGTTGGCATTTGACATTGGTTGAACGCAAGCTGGTTAGCAAGCTCAACAGGAGAAAGGAATATCTAGTGCCAGTGCTTTGGCTCATGAGAGGTTAAGAGATAAAGTAATTCACCATGTAACAGATTAAGGTCTTGTCGATTTCTGGTAAAAATTGTTAATTTGCTGTTAACATCTATTAGGAAAGCACTGTTTCCTGGACTTATCCAGTGGCGATGTCAATGCGCTAGGAGGCTGAAGAGCATATCTCTGCTCATATACCTCCTTTTCCTGATCTAAGGACCAGAGAAAGGGAAATTATATAAAGACTGAATTTATATTAAATATAGAAATATATTTGATTTCAAGGCTATATCTGTTAGACAGAGGACATTACAACAAAGAGGGGAACATATCCAGTAATCTGGAGCAGTGTTTCCCAACTTTGGCAACTTGAAGATATTTGGACTTCAACTCCCAGAATTCCCCAGCCAGCATTCGCTGGCTGGGGAATTCTGGGAGTTGAAGTCCAGATATCTTCAAGTTGCCAAAGTTGGGAAACACTGGTCTGGAGCATCTAATCTTCCATTTTACTCACATTGTCTGGCTAAATTTGCATTTGCTACACTACAAATTTTAATTCCAATCCAGAAAAAGCATGGTTGTGTTAAGAATACAATTATGATATGCGTTTACTTATACAATAAAAGTAAACAAACACATAAGTACAAATACAGTAAGTCCTACTGGTTTCATTAAAACGTGCTGTTGACTTCGAGTAGGAACATTTGTTGACTTAGAGTAGGAACACTGTAGTTCTTCATGTGATACTCATTTCACAGTGTCCTTTGATTTTACGCAGCTCACCGCTTCATCCAGAATTTTTTTAAAGGAGCTGTAGATTTAATTTTTCATGAGTCGGATAAAGGAAATGAAGAAGATAATTAAAAAATCTGGAAGAGAGAACAATAGATTGAAACAAGGAATCTGTATATACTGCTGCAAATACCATTCACATTTGTCTCTGGCCCCTGCAAATCTTCATCTAACAATCTACAGTTTCCTCCTAAGTTTTTTTCCTAAGTTAATGATTGTTTATAGGTAGAGCTCCCACATCACAGTATTACATTAATTCCAATTAAACCCAAATTTCTAGATTTGGGATATTATGTGTAGTTTTGTTATGCAGTTAATTAACATACACTTAAAGTAAGATAAACTAAAGTTTGCAAGTAGACAGCTAATATGGCAGGAGGCATGGGGAGAGACTTGCTTATAAATTGTTTCCTTTTACTGGAAAAAATGCTACCTATTGTTTTATCATAATATGATAAATAGTGTTGCCCAATTTGGTAGACATATAATAAATACCAATGATCATGGTAAATCTCGGTCCTGAGGATGTCCACAGATCCTAGGGAGTTGTTATTATTGCCACCCTTTATATTTAATTTATGTTCCTTCTAATTGGTCAAGGCCTGTCCAGTGATGTGTGAATGAGCAGATTAGTGGTAAATTCAGCCTGGAGGCCAGCTAACTGACTTCTCTAATGAAGGTTAGTGTACCCCTTTCTTAAGAAGTCATTGCTGGTCCCAGTGATTTTGACAATTTCTGACCTTGACTCCAAGATGAAAGATTGTTGAAATTGGTTGCAGTTTAAGAAATCTCGATAGGAAATGGATTATCTAGACTCCTTTCAATTGGATTTCAGGCTTGAAATCCAACATCATTCATCCTGCTCCTGGATATACAGCTCCTGCCTGAAGAGGTACTTGGATTTTTAAGCAAATCCATATTTTGGGCCACTTGTACCTATTCCTGAATTAGCAATAGAATTTAGACTTACCTATATACCGCTTCACAGTGCTTTACAGCCTCTCTAAGCCAGTGATTTTCAACCTTTTTTGAGCCGCGGCACATTTTTTACATTTACGAAACCCTGGGGCACATTGAGCCGGGGGCGGGGGGGCGGGGGGGGGGGCTAAAAAAAGTTTGGACAAAAAAATTATCTTCCTCCCCTTCGCTCTATTTCTTTCTCCCTCCCTCTTTCTCTCCCTTCCTTCCTCTTTCTTTCTTTCTCTCTCCATCCTTCTTTCTTTCTCTTCCTCCCTTCCTCTTTTTTGCTCTTTCTCTCTTCCTCCTTCCCTCCCTCTCTTTCTCTCTCTTACTTTCTTTCTCTCTCTTTCTCTCCCTCTTTCTTTCTCTTGTTCTCTCTCTCTCTCTTGCTTTCTTTCTCTCTTGTTCTCTTTCTCTCTTGCTTTCTTTCTCTCTTGCTTTCTCTCTCTCTTGCTTTCTCTCTCTCTTGCTTTCTTTCTCTCTGAGCTTCGTGGCACACCTGACCATGTCTCACGGCACACTAGTGTGCCAGGGCACACTGGTTGAAAAACACTGCTCTAAGCGGTTTACAGAGTCAGCATATATTGCCCCCAACAATTTGGGTCTTCATTTTACCCACCTCGGAAGGATGGAAGGCTGAGTCTAACCTTGAGCCTGGTGAGATTCGATCTGCTAAATAGTTGGCAGCTGGTCCTCAACAGAAGTAGCCTGCATTACTGCACTCTAACCACTGTGCCACCGTGGCTCTTTGAGAATTCCTACTGATATTCATGCCTTGGTCACTCATACGGATTACAACATGTTATATTTGAGACTGCCTTTGAACACCATTTAGAAACTACAAGTGGTCCAAAATGCAGCAGCACAAATAATTAGAGGTTTGCCTTGGTGTGCAATTATGTAACTGGTGGGGAAAAAATAACAAAGTATAAGCTGCATTCATTGTCATTCAGGGACATTCCCGAGATTAACCCAACATTTATTTATTTTATTTATTGTTTATTTATTTATTCAATTTTTTTTAATGCCGCCCTTCTCTTTAGAATCAGGGCGGCTTACAACATGTTAGCAATGAACTTTTTAACAGAGCCAGCATATTGTCCCCACAATCTGGGTCCTTATTTTACCCACCCATCCTTAACATCCCATCTTCTTAATGGGAGATAGGTTTTCCTTGCTCTGCTACTGTTCCAGAAAGAGCTGCTTTACCTAACAGTTTAAATAATCCCGAATACACAGACATGGACTTGTGTAGCATCCCCAAAACTTTCCATGTCAGAACCTCAAAATTTCTGATCTTGTATCCCTCAATTTCTATAAAATGTTTTGCTTTCTCATTATTGGAGAAAGCTGGGCCTGGTGATAAATGGCTGGTTATTTTTATGCTACTTTCTTGTAAACTTTCAGAAACATCATTGTTTCGTATATTGAAAATGTTCTAGGTTTTAAATCCAGAGGACATACCTTCTTTGTTGCTTTGCCTGAGAAAGGCTACAAAACCTTGATCCCCCCCCCCTTCTGAACTCTGGGTCACAAATCCTGACTTTTTTATTATGGAAAGTTTAAAGTTGCCTCTGGTGCAATAGTTTTTATTATACTCAAGTGTCTTTTTATTATTTGCCTGTAAGCCTGTATACTGGCTGAATTGCACATGTATTGGGCAAGTATATGAAAGGACGAAACAAATAAAAATGACAAACAGTAGAATTATAAATTGGGAGGTACAAAGAGCAAGATTAAAAAGGCAATTGAAACTTTTGTGATAGTGAATGTTATATTGGAAACATTCTTTAAGACAGATCTTCAGTCTATCCATTTAATGTTGTTGTAAAGATTCTCAATATTAGTAGCACATGTGACACATTGACATTTTTATAATGGTTACAGTGGGATTAAATTTAAACTTTTGTGTTTTATTTGCTTACATTTTGGTAATTATCTTGCTTACATTTTAGTAATTATCTTGCTATATCATTAATGGTATCTGTCTAAGCTGTTTGGAGTTCAGAAGTAAAAAAATGTCTTTCTGATTTTATAACTAATTTAAAATATAGATTTCATCATTTTCAGAATTTTTTAATTCAATCTTTTTTTAACATCATTGAAACAATTTAACAACTGGTAAGACAAAGGATTTTGTGAAAATACATTGCTGCAAATGTTACTGATGAGACGAGCATACAGTTTATAAAGTTCTCAATTTACTTTTAAAAAATTTGGCTGACAGGACTGAGGGCAGAAGAGCTAGAGTTTTTAAACCTCTCCCAACATCTGGGTATTGCAGTGTATTTTTATTCCAAGCACAATAAAACAATCCTACTTGCTGGTGGTATATGACATAATGACCCAAATATGTTTTTAAAAAATCATTTATTGCTGTACATAAACAGCTAAGCTAGCACTAGGGATGATAAAATAACAGTGGTAATTCTTTCTTAAGCTGAGAACCATTGGTGGCCCATTAGGATTCCAGATGTGGCCATGTGTGCTTTTCCATTTGTTTTCCAAAGACTAGTGCCTGGACCTTTGGTATCTTGGTTGTGGTTGTCAGGCATGTTGGCTTTTCAGCTTGAGGTCTTCCTGGAGAAACATATTGACCTAACTAATAGCTATAATGCAGCTTATTGTCTTGGCCCTAGTTTGTTAGGAAAAGCCAGAGAGAGGGCAGACTTTTGTCAAAGGTCAAACACCAGCTTGACCACGTTTTCTGCCTAGTTTTTTTTTTTAAGGCTTCTGCAAGACAAGGATGAGCAGAGTCAGAATGAAAACTGAACATTGAAAAGCCTTTAAAATGATAAATTCCAAGTTCTTCTAACAGTGTTTATTTGAAATTAAGTGTGCAGGGATGACTCCCTAGTAAATTTGTTTATGGCTGCAGCTAAACTGCCCTAAGTATCATTCCCTATTCTGCGACAGTGATTTTTTCCCCCCCTAAGAAATGATTAAATTTTAATTTAAATCCTAGGAGGAAGAGAAATAACTAGTGTAGGAATAAAGAACACGGCCTCATTTGCAGTTCTGAAAAGAAAATCAAATTGTTTTGATCTTGTTTGTTTTTGGAAAAGTGATCAAAATCGCTGATGTTTATTCCTACATAATGTTTAAAAAAAATGAGTGTGCAAGAACAGTTCATGAAGCAAATATGATGAATGGAATTTCTGATTCTTTGGGGAGCTATTCCTCATTTAAATATTCCCGGGGACGCCATTGGGCCCACCCACTCAGGATGAACACATCCATATGCAATGCAGTTTGGTGGAGCACATTTTAGTGCTGCCATTCAGGATGAATAATGATCTCAGGAAACTACTATGGCATAGGACACTAAAACAATTATTCAGTCATGTGTTCCTTTGTGAGTTGCATATATCCAAATCAGTCTTTTAACAGGTCTGAGGCATGATAATGTTGAATTTCTATTTTGCAGTTTATGAATATTTTTTATCAATCAAATGCCACCTGGGCTGTCATCCCTGCCCACCTTTTGGGGGAAGGGGTGTTGATATGTTTTAATTCCACAGGGACCCTCTTTTGCAACACTAGGCTTCCTGTTCTCCTTGACTTTATTTGATTTTAATTGTTTAAAGATTACATTCAAAACCGGCAGAGAGGAACTTTGCAAGCATCTGTTCTGCGAAGTGCCTATCTCAGTACAGTGATACCTTGTCTTACAAACTTAATTGGTTCCGGGACAAGGTTCTTAAGGTGAAAAGTTTGTAAGATGAAACAATGTTTCCCATAGGAATTAATGGAAAAGCGATTAATGCTTGCAAGCCCCAAACTCACCCCTTCTGCCAGCCAAAGCGTCCGTTTTTGTGCGGCTGGCATACCCCTGAGGCTCCCCTCCATGGGAAACCCCACCTCCGGACTTCCGTGTTTTTGTAATGCTGCAGGGGAATCCCAGAAGTGGAAAAATGAGTGCTTCGCTGGCAACAGAAGTCCGGAGGTGGGGTTTCCCAGCGAAGGGAGCATCAGTGAAATCGCAACATCGCAAAACACTGAAGTCCTCGAAACCCCACCTCCAGACCTCTGTGTTTTTGCGATGCTGCGATTTCACTGAGACTCCCCTTGCTGGGAAATCCCACCTCCGGACTTCCGTTGCCAGGGAAGTGCCCGTTTTTGCGCTGCTGGAATTCCCCTGCTGGGATTCCCCTGCAGCATCGCAAAAACACGGAAGTCCGGAGGTGGGGTTTCCCATGGAGGGGAGCCTCAGGGGAATCCCAGCAGCGCAAAAACGGGTGCTTCGCTGGCAATGGAAGTCCGGAGGCGGGGCATCCCAGTGGCGGCGGTGGGTTTGTAAAGTGAAAATAGTTTGCAAGAAGAGGCAAAAAAATCTTAAATCTCGGGTTTGTATCTCGAAAAGTTTCTATGACGAGGCGTTTGTAAGACGAGGTATCACTGTACTGCGTATCAGTGAATGCACTCCATAGTCACTTTTAGAAACCTTCAACCTAGGCTGTAAAAGAACAGTTTTCTGCACAGGAACAAGAATAATAAAACATTCTTCTGAGTACTATTTTCTGCCTGGCCAAAGGTTTCCTAAAAGTCTTAGTCAGTCTTTGGACTCTGAAAATTAGCTGGGTAAATAATACAGTTGTTGCTGGCTGTAAATTAAGCCAAGTGACTACGGTACTCTGCACAGTTCAAGCCAGTAAACAGTGGAGATAATAATTGGAATGAAAATTTGCGCCCTGCCAAGATCTCATATTAAAGCACAAAGTGTACAGGTGTTCCCAGTGAAGGGCTACCAAAATCTTTACTACCACACTCTGGGCGTGGCTTATGCAGGACACCCTGCATCTTCTTTCAACATCTTTCAGTGCAAATTGGGTGCTCTGGGATAGAGCTTCATTTTCACTACCTCACTGCATTCCTCCCCTTCTGGGCAGTAGCCCACCCTTGGGTGTTCCTTATGTAACAAACATAATTGGGACCAGCAACTTGGTGGTTAAATGAAATACTGTAGTTACTAAGTAAATAGAATTCTTTATTGGCTAAGTGTGATTGGACACACAAGGAATTTGTCTTTGATGTATATGCTCTCGGTGTACATAAAATAAAATATTGATTTGTCAAGAATCATGAGGTAGAACACTTAATGATTGTCAAAAGATTCCACAAACTTTGGAACCACAACTTTGCTTAACATCTTATTTCAGCTTTCATTTTTTCTTACAGAGTGAATAAGGTTGTAAATGTAAGGATTAGTAACACAGTTATGTCATCACTGTTATAACTGTAAACGGTCACTAAATGAGGCAGCTGCTAAATGAGGATGACCTGTAATCCTAATAAAAGAAAGTTAATTATTCCTTGCTTTCGTTATCATGGCAAGAAGTGGAACTATTTGGACTTATAAAATGTTTATTACAACACAGACTGGTGTAATTGAGGTAACCAGCAACATTTACTGGCAAATTGTTGCAGCTTTTTCTAACACTACCGTTCAATTTAAAGGCAGTTATTGTGAATTTGAGATCAAATCTGGCCACATCTTAGGCACATCTAAACTGGATTTATGAATTAACTCCTCCACGGATTATCTTTGAAAATTCTAGCCTGTCTGTTTCTGTCTCTGTCAAACTTGTGTCTCACCCATCTCACCAAAGACAACTCTATGTGGCTTACAGACATTGAATAAAATGTCTGTAAGCCACTTAGAATTGCCTTTGGTGAGAATAAAATACAGAATAAAACATTAAAACAATAAATAAAAACCTTAAATTGAAAAAATAAATTGAATAAATAAACTAAGGAAGTGGGGATTTTGCCATAACCTTCCCCTGGAATGGGGAAGGAATGGCGATTTTACAGTATTTTTCCCCCTGGAAGTGGGGTGGGAATGGAGATTTTTACAGTAACCTATAAATGTGTCCAGCGGCTGGTCAGGTCCTACAGTGTAGGCCTTCTCCAGGTCTTGCCAGCTAGACAATGTCGCCTGGTGGGTCCTAGGGGACCCTGTGGTGGCCTCAGCCCTTTGAAACCAACTCCCTCCAGAGATTTGCACTGCCCCCACCCTCCCCACTTTCCACAAGAGTCTAAAGACCCATCTTTGCCGACAAACTTGGGGCCGCTAAGACCAACTCTAGGCCCAACTGACAAATGAATTCATGTTTGATTGCCTGAATATAAGTGAGTGGTTTTTAAAGAAATTGGGTTTAGTATGTTTTTAAATTCTAGATTTCTACATGTAATGTATTGTTTTGTTGTGAGCCGCCCTGAGTCCGAGGAATAGGGCGGCATAGAAATCAATCAATCAATCAATCAATCAATAAATAAATAAATAAATAAATCAAAAACAAACAAACCTTCCCCTGCCACACCCACCAAGCCATGTTACATCCACTAAGCCATGCCCACAGATCCAGTAGTAAAAATTTTTGAATCCCACCATTGCTATGTTTTGATAGAGAGGGCCATTTTTTCAATAATGACATAAACCTTTGGAAGTTTATTTGGCATTTTCCGATATGACTTCTAACTTTATGCCATTTTTTTTCTTTTTCAGGCAGAACTTTGCTTTTCAGATAAAAAACAGATGTCTAGTCTTGGTCATAAATGCTGCATTACTTTTTATTGCTTTTATTTTCAATTATATTAACTTTCCTCCATTGTGCTAAGGCACCAAATATGTAATGTTTTATAATTTTTTATTTGTGTATGTTTATATATATTTCAAATATTTATAAAGAGAGATTTAAAAAATTATTTGTAATGTTGATTACATAGCTACGTTGCAGATCTGGTATTGATAAAGATTTAGGGTTAAAAATTCAGAATTAATTTTAAAAAATTAGATAGTATCCTCTAACGTTCCTGTTGTTACCATCATTCTTTGTCTGCATGAAAGATGTCTGGTTTTATCCAATTGCATCCCTTAGAAGTTCTAAGTAGTCCCCGCTTTCCCTTATAGGAAAAAAACTTGGATCGGCATATGGAACTGAGCAAATGAAAGATATGAATTAAATATTTTGAGGTTCAACTACCAACAGGAGTTTATGTACTAGAGTTTGATGCTCCCAAATTATCTGATATCAGTCAAGCATCGCAGTTATGAATTGTTTGTGGAGATTTAAAAGTTGAATGTACTAGATCAAAGCAGAACACTCTGCACTCCAGGATGGTTTTCATTAGTAGAGGTATTTCTTTAAAATACTATTGTACTATTTTATATGTATTATTAATAAGCTAAGCCAAAACATATTTTCTAGCAGCAAACTATTGACCAATTGGTTTCCAAGAAGAAAGGTAATATCTGTAAGCCAAGTTTCATGATTCTTTAGAAAAATAGCAGGATAAGTACTTGAAAGCATCCTTGCCAACATTTTTTTCAATGTAACATTCATCATATCGTCTCTAAAATCATACTGGTGTCTGATTTACACTTTGGGGATGAACAGTAATTAAATTTATAATAGGGTGTACTCCTTCAGTGTCTGGATGAATTACAGTTTGAGAAGTATATCTGCCTGCCATTTTGTTCTCTTTTTATTCAGGCCTGCATAGAATTTAGAAATTTAATTTAGTTGAGCAAGTTTCACAGTGAAGAGAAGTACAGTGGTACCTCTACCTACGAATGCCTTTTCTTACGAACTTTTCTAAATAAGAGCTGGATGTTCAAGATCTTTTTGCCTCTTCTCAAAAGCCATTTTCCACTTACAAACCCAAGCCTCCCAAACTGTAACCACAAAAGGCAGGGAGAAGCCTCTGTGGGGCCTCTCTAGGAATCTCCTGGGAGGAAACAGGGCCGGAAAAGATGGGGAGAAACCTCTGTGGGGCCTCTCTAGGAATCTCCTGGGAGGAAACAAGGCTGGAAAAGGCAGGGAGAAGACTCCATGGGGCCTCTCTAGAAATTTCCTGGGAGGAAAAAGGGCCTCCACCCTCCCTGTGGTTTCCCCAATTGCACGCATTATTTGCTTTTACATTGATTCCTATGGGAAAAATTGCTTCTTCTTACAAACTTTTCTACTTAAGAACCTGGTCACAGAACGAATTAAGATCGTAAGTAGTGTTGGGCGAACCAAACCCGCAAAGTTCGGGTTCGTACCAAACCTTGCGCGGTTCGGTATACCGAACCTGAACCCGAATTTTTGCAAAGGTTTGGCAAAAGTTCGGGTTTGGGAGAGCGCCAGGAAACGCCGTCGCCCAGCTGTCACCTTCCAGAGAAGCTGGGGCGCTTCCCGGCATTCTCCGGAGCCCAAACCCGAACCCGAACTTTTGCCAAACTTCTGAGTTTGGCGTTCGGGTGACTGCCGAGAAGCGCCCCGGCTGTTTCTGAAGGTGACAGCTGGGCGGTGGCACTTCCACGCATTCTACTGAACGTCAAACTTGGAAGTTTGGCAAAAGTTCGGGTTTGGGCTCCGGAGAACGCCGGGAAGCACCCCTGCCTGGCTGTCACCTTCCCAAACAGCCGGGGAGCTGTCGGCCAGTCGGGAGGTGAAAAAGGAGGTGGGGAATCCCATGAGGGGATTCCAGGGGCGGAGCTTTGACATCACTGAGACATCCTTCCTGGTCGGCTGAAACGGGCACTCCAGGAAGGACGTGGGGATGGGGGAGGGTGCCCAGAGGCTCTCCGGAAGTCAAAAATATTCTCCCACAGCCTGAGGTGAACCAAAAATCAGCTGGCCGGCACATACCTGCACGTTGGAGCTGAGCTAGGGCAATAGCTTACTGCCAGCAGATATGGCTCTGCGTACCACCTGTGGCACCCATGCCATAGGTTCACCATCACTAGAATAGAGCTTTATGGGGTACCTGTTTTGCCTTACTCTATTCTTCCTTCCATTTTTATCCAATGGATGCCAGGATGAAGAAGCGCTAGGGTGCTGCGCTTGTCACAATTAACCTTGACTCCATGTGGGGATGCGGTTCTGAACACTAGAAGGGGCCTCTAAATTCTGTTTCCCTTCCTCAGCTGCACGAGAGTTTCTGGGGATGTTTGGCTGAGAGCTTTAATCCATGACAATTGATAGTGAGAGCATCATTTTTGCCCTTTCCCCTTGATGTTTTTAAATAGCATGGATCTGGGAATCATTCCCACATTGAGAATCATGCAGAGAGGGGTTCAGATTAAGTTTCCATTTCAAAACAGTAGAATGTAGCCCTGTATATATTTAACAGTACGATTATGATTCATTTCAAGAGAATTTGAGTACGAGTTAATGTCTGATCCTTTTAATAACCTACAGCGTGCTGGAATCTTTTTCTTTCTTTCCATGAAACACTTAATTGCATTATAGGAATCTAAAACATACATGCTAATTCACCACACAGTTAGAAGGCACATTTCTAAAGGATTATGTTGAAGGAAAAATCAGCCCTTTTTTTCCTGGTGTTTTGTCTGAGTAGGGATTATTTGAATTTATCAAAGAAAGGGAGAATGCACAATACTGGAAAGGAAAAGAATTGTGTTTTGGAGCAGCCTGGACCATTTAATCCTTCAATATATTCCACGGTTTAAACTGGACTTGTAGTTTCCTGATCACCTTAGTGTATTTTAGCAGCTAATCATTCAAACTATGAACAAGGCATGGCTTTAGGGAAGTTACCGACCTGGTTCAGTAATGGTGTTAAGCCATTATTTACTTTATCAGGGTTAAAGGGGTTGTGCACATTTCAAAAAGAATTTTTAAAAAGTGATTTGGACCTCACACAAGCACGTACTTTTCTGCTAGTCATTAAAGCAGCCCAACTTTTTTTCCAGGATTCCACTTAAGCCTAAAAGAAAGAAGTAAGATGTTGCTACTTTTAAGAGTCTCATAATCTTTTATTACTGGATTTCTTAAAATACTCTTTAAAAACTCTTTTTTCAGGCTTTCATGGAAGCTGGGGGGGAAATTAAGCTACTTGGATGAATCACAGAAAAATACTGTTCTCATAACAAAAAGTAATTTTTCTAAATCAGTTTGGAAGAGTACACATTCAGAACTGATTGGGTGTATACATTAACTCACACTATATACTATCTGTGGTTGATAGAGCACTGAGTTATATACACACTATGCTCAAAAAAATGAAGGGAACATTCAAATAACACATCCTAGATCTGAATGAATGAAATATTCTCATTGAATATTTCATCTGCACAACTATTCCATTTACACAATAGCATGTATAATTGATTGTCAATCAGTGTTGCTTCCTAAGTGGACAGTTTGATTGCACAGAAGTTTAATTTACCTGGAGTTATATTCTGTTGTTTAAGTGTTTCCTTTATTTTTTTGAGAAGTGTATATATATATAGATAGAGAGAGAGACTTAGTGTAGCATGGATTCAGCTGCACTGCCTATCCCATTACATGAAAGTGGATATATTGGTATTGATGCACTTGATAGAGTTTCTGTAAAGCACTGTTTCTCAATTATTTTCTGCTTTGTCCCTCACCAGGAAGAAGTAAGCATTTCACACACACACACCAAATTCTCCACTGGGGTGATTGTTTGCAATATTTGGCATGTTTTTGCTAAAAAAAACCTCAAGCGGCTTATCAGTGTGATTGGCGTATTTAAGTGATGCCTTAATTTATTTGGCTTCATGCTGTCCGCTGCCAACATTTTTAGACAAGTAAACATAAATGTTACCAGCAAACATATCTCCCACCATAGTCGTAATGAATCCAAGCGCTTCCTATACTTTGTCATAATTTCTGGTCTTAGCTTTCAGGAGACTTACATTTGTCTCATTATCTCTGTCTCTCTCCTCCTTTCTTTTCATCCCTGTTAAATATTTTTGCATCGTGTCTCTTAAAGGTTTGTTATCTGCACTTCATATCTCCTGCTCTGTGCTGTGTGCTATTGTTCGGTGCAAAAAATGCCTACTCCCTACGGGAAAAAAAAGCACTTTCCCCAGGGTCATCATTGCTCTGCGCCCCCCCAGGGGAGGGGGCGCCCCACTATTTGAGAAACAGTAGCAAGAATATTGAAGATTTTTCAAACTTTTTTGATGAAGTTTTTTAATTTCACACCATTTTAAACTAAATTATCTAAGTACTTAAAAATCTAACTCTTGAGTGTAAAGTTTTAATATTTAGATTATAGTCTCAGATGCTTTAAAGAACTCTGTATATCACTTCAGGGTGATCCAAGACAACATTACGCTTAAACTGTGGGTTTCTTTTAATTTAGTAGAAATATAACAAATGTAATAGTGACTCAGTTTCACGGAATACTATGAAGCTGTTTTATGTAAAAGCTCAATTTCTCAATGTTCAAATGACAATTTTTGCATCTTTGCATATTAAACTTTAAAAACAAAATTCTAGGAGCCAATGTTGTTTTTAATGCAGAATTAATCTTGAAAGTAAATATTTAATCATTAGTTTTCAAACTCCAGTGAGTGCATTTTTTTTTAAACCGATTGCCCATATGTAATGCATAATACCTACATGTAATACAAAAGACAGCTCCCCCTCTGAGCAACTGGAATGGCTTAGTGTTTTAAACTTAAATTATCATTTCCTTAGAACAGATATTCTACCTTAGTATGACATAAGTAAGTGTTGTGTAATTGTGTCTTGAAAGGCAAAATAAAGTGGCATTTAGAAAAGCCTATAGGTATATCCATAGATGATTGTATTTCTAGATATTTTTATATGGCGTACAGTGGAATTTCTGATGCTACAGTAAATTAAGGAGTTGGATGCTTTTCATATGCTATCCTATTTCAGTAACACAGAACAACCTTGAACCACACTAGAGCAATAATTACCTAACCTAAATCAGAGACAAGCTCAGCCAAACAGCTGTTTTCATTTTGTTAGGAGATCCATTTGATTTACTCTCTTGGTCAGCTTTCATTACGGTATAAGACAAAACTTCAGTTTAGTTTTTAACCCTGAATTCCCAGGCTTGTTTGCAGGCTGCTATAAAATTGCATGCTTGAACTATCAGAGCCACTCAGCGTGCTCTAGGGCTACTGTTGTGTTTTGTATGTGTTCTACTTTCTAGGACAGAGGCCAAATGTACAGGCTAAACAATTGACCCACCTGTTGCCATTAAAACCAAATTCCAGTCAAATAAGCTTTAGACATTCTTATTTATTCCTATGCTGACCGGTATACAAGATTGGCTTACTGTGGAAGCAAATTTACGTGTAAAATCTCCAAAGAATGGATAAATAATAAATAGTTTTGCAATTACATTCCCTTTTATTCTCTTTCTCTACCAATCAAAATAAGGCTTTTATCAAAAAGCTACACAGAGCTTCATAAAATGTGCCTCTTGGGTTTATTCCTGTTCAACAATTCAAACTTCAAACTTAAGTTCCAAGGAGAACATCAAATGTTATGAGTGATGTATACTTGTTACTATGGCATTATCAGGCTATATCCTTGGTGGCCGTAAACAACTATCTCCAGAAAAATTTCATTTATTTATTGATCACATATTTGAACCACCCATTTCCTCACAGAGGGATTCCATACTGGCATTGCTTGCTAGACGATAAAAAGTGTTATGTGGCTAAACCTCTTTTGCATAGAAGTAAAGTTGCGAGGTAGCATGCTGTGCACAACGTGCTTTACCGAAGCATTTATATTAGACCTTTGAAAAGACCCTTTAAAATTCTTGAAATAAAAAATCTGTTAATACATTCTCTCCTTAAAATTATGAGTGAAGATTATATGTAACACTTGTTTTTACTTCACTAAATGACAATGGTACTAAAGTTATTAATTAGGAACCCTAACCAAATTCAAGGAATCTTATGATGAAAATCTGATAGTGCAGCAATGCATGGAAATATGCCTTTTTATTACTACATGGTCTAGATCCCTGATTCCCAACATGTGGCCCACACTTCCCGGGGGGGGGGGGATTTGGTTTTTAATGGGGGTAATTGGAATCTTGTTTAAACCAAGTTAATGGCCTTTTAGGCTTCCACTGCATATGTAGTAGTTCACTTTTTGAATAGTTATAATTATACGTTATGCGGTGGAGGCATCAGGATTTTAGAGATGCTTGGGTGGGGCATGGCCAAAAAATGGTTGGGAACCACTGGTCTAGATTCTACTTCATCAGATACATAATGGAATGGTCCAGTAAATAAGAGCCGAATCTGACCTGAGAATTTGACCTAAATAAGATAGCTGCTGTTCATTTACATTTCTTATCTAGATGATACTTGCAGTGTTTGTATTCTAACAAAAGTTTATTCACGGTGTTTCTATGGGCTACATTCAGAATAATATTATAGAATTTCCCTTTCTTATGTCCATTCCATGCCCCCCCCCAACCTGTTCCGGATGGTTCCTCCAACTTTCTGAAGTAGATTGACTGTCTATCTAATCTTCTTGGCAAAGCTATTGACGGATGTTGTTCAGAAATGTATATTTAGTAGCATATATACAGAATGGATATCATATACAGTTCCTTATGCATGCCTTTTGCTAGATGTTATCCTGAAACCATGGGGAAACTTAGATTTACAGAATTTATTTCTTTATTGGTCTGTAAATTCATATAGTATAATTATTCAAGGAGCTTACGATATTTTATGTAAAATCTTAATTTTACCTCCAATTTGTCCCTATGGGGTAAATTGAGCTGAGAAAAACTTAGTACAGTAATCCCTCGCTACTTTGCGGTTCATCTTTTGCGGATTCGCTACTTCACGGGTTTTCAAAGGGGGCTTAAATCCATTGAAAATTTTAAATCCATTAAAAATTCATAAAATTCTTCTGCAGTACTACTGTACTCTATTAAAGAAACTGGTAGGATATCACATGTAGTTCCAGCTGAGAAACATTATAGAATGACTGTTTAATGCAAATGGTGGGTTTTAAAGGTCCAAATACTCATTAAATACATAAGAAAATACCTTTCCTCTACTTCACGGAAATTATTTTTTCACTGGTGGTCTTGGAACGCATCCCCCGCGAAAAACGAGGAATCACTGTAGTCAAAAATCATCCAATGAACGTTCATGGTTAAGGGTAGACTTGAATTTGGGCCACATTCATTCTAATAATCTAATCATGTTTCTATAAATTTACATGCTCCCTCGCATATCTTCACTTGAAAGATAATTTTAACATCAACAAAGAATTGGTTTGAAATATAGTAAAGTTAAATATTTCAGTGAACAGTACCAGTTTTGCATTGTGTACTTAACATTTGATAATTCTCTGTAGTTCTTTGTTAAAAACATTAAAATTACCAAATAGATCATATTATGCAATTAATACAAAAGCTGTAATGCAAAGTTCAGTAAAACCTCATAGGTTTTGTACAGAAAAATTTGAAAGCTCAACAACATATCTGTAATACCAGTTGCACTTTTCCATTTGACAATCTGTCTGAAATTAAAAGCACAATGAACATTACAACCATATTACATTTCAATCCATGAATTCTTGAGTTGGCATTCATGAAAAACAGTAACTTTACTTACCAAGTAGGATCCCCCCCCCTTTTATTCAAACTAGCCAGTCTTTATATCTAATTTAACCAATTCTTCTTCATCTCCATCTTATTCCTCCTTCATTCAGTTATTTAATCAAAGAAAAACTTACATGAAGTTTCACCGATGAATGCATTCAAATCTCCCTAGCTTGGCAAATTTAAAACAAACAAACAGACTTTAGCCAAAAGCCCAAAACAACACACATAACTTTAGCTACTTTGACCTCAAAGGTGTTCAAGCTCAGGATGTTTTGCCCGACGCCAATATTCAAGACACGTAGATTGATTATCCTTACCTGTTATCTCAACCAAATCCATTTCTCTGTTGTAGTTGAACCTGCCAGTTCAAAGAGCTCTCCTACAAAGCATTGTTCTTTATGCCTGTTCTATGCATATAATCCAATAATAATCACCAACATAAAAATGTGATGTTAAAAAATAAACTTGGTTTTACAAATCCTTAAATTGAATATCTAATTATTTGCCTTCAATTTGTACTTCTGCAGGTTTAGTACCAAGCCATGTTAAATAATCATATTACATCGTATTCCTCCCCCCCCCCCCACTTAACTAACAGAGTTATACTAAGTCAGTCTGTTCTATATCCTCAATCAACAGATGATTGTATTTGGTAATAATTTATCGAGAATAAAATCTGTTTTTGAAACTAATCACCTCATGTTAGGTCTGCCCTTTTTCAAATCCACCATCTGATATTCATTTTGTCTGTAAGACAAACATACTGATGAAAATGCAAATGCTACAGGATGTGTGGACTGTGGAAAGGAGCTGTTCTATTACTCTCTTTAAAACTTGTATTGGCTTAGGAAATTCTGTGTTTTTCCCAATTAAAGGCCGTATTTTCATATCAAAGTAGAGAGAGTTAATGTTATATCATGGCTAATTTAATTTAATTTAATTTATTAGATTTGTATGCCGCCCCTCTCCAGAGACTCGGAGCGGAGACTATCATGGCTAAATATTTATGAAATTAGAACCATTTAATTCTAATGAGTTTTTAATCCATTGAATCATTTAGTTCAACTGAATTCAAGAAAGCAAAAATTTTAAAAATGTCTTGACTGTCTTAGTGACTTCATGTATACTTTTTTAAAGGAAAGATAGAAGAAAGTACAGGATTATTTGTATGTTGCAAACTGCAATCACGATGGATCATTGACTGAACTGAAAAATCCTTTATACATTCTCTTCTGGAATTCCATAGCAGTATAATGTGTATACATTCCACATGCATTTCTGATTTGTATTTTCTTTTAGAGCATGTCCTGTGAACTATCAGACTGACCTTTGAATACTCCTGAATTGACAAAACATTTTACACATGTGGATTTCCAAAATGAGAAATGCTGACATTGCATATGGGGGGAAAAATACTGTGTGGCAATCTATGAGCTAGTTGAGTTTTCCTCATTGGAATCCAATGCCATGCTTTTCTTTGAATATGGGTCAGCTGCTAACAGCACTGCCATTAACGTGCTTTCCTCAGACTTATTAGTAGTCATTCTGACAGCTATTTGGAAAAGCAAGATGATTTAATAGCTATTTTTCCACAGCCTGACTGTTGTTACATTTGTGAATGGAACAGCTGTGCAAGAGACTCATTATGTTTTTTAAAAATGGTCACTCTAAAATAATTTGGTTCCAGGACAGAAAAATGTGGCACACGAACCATTGGTTGACTTGACAAAGATATTTTTGCCTCCACTTCACTTAAAACTTGTACTGATAAAACATTTTGTGAAAGTGATGAGTAACAAAGGTGAAGGTTTTCTCTTCCTTTTTTTGGACATATTTTTAATTGATTTTTAAAATATTTACATTTTAATATTTTCAGGTGGGTCGACATCCAGATATTTGCATTCATATTAATATACAGTATTATATATTTATACATTGTATACACAGTCATTTTTGATATTCTTTTCTTTTTCTGTCCATCTCTTTTCTTTTTTGTGTCCATTTACAGTGTTCCTCAATTTTTGCAGGGGATGCGTTCCGAGACCTCCCGCGAAAGTTGAATTTCCGCGAAGTAGAGATGTGGAAGTAAAAACACCATTTTTGGCTATAGACAGTATCACAAGCCATCCCTTAACATTTTAAACCCCTAAATTACCATTTCCCATTCCCTTAACAACCATTTACTCACCATTACTACTGGTGCTCACCATTGAATAAGACACTTAGTGATCCTGATATTTATAAACATAATTATTTATTAACAATTATTATTATTTTTGTTATTTATTTGCAAAAATTATTAGTTTGGCGATGACGTATGACATCATTGGGCAGGAAAAACCGTGGCGTAGAAAAAAACTGCGAAGTATTTTTTAATTAATATTTTTTGAAAAACCGTAGTATAGGCCATTCGCGAAGTTCGAACCCGCGAAAATCGAGGGAACACTGTATACCATTTAGTCCAAGTAGTGTAGTAATTCAAGTCCTTTTGGTCATTTAGTTCCATCGTTAATTGGTCCATTTCTTATATTTTTTTAATCTCCTTTTCAATGGGTGTCTGTGGGTCTTTTCATCCTTGCGCATAGGCAATTCTT
Organism: Erythrolamprus reginae; assembly: GCF_031021105.1. Taxonomy (NCBI): domain Eukaryota; kingdom Metazoa; phylum Chordata; class Lepidosauria; order Squamata; family Dipsadidae; genus Erythrolamprus; species Erythrolamprus reginae. The sequence goes on from NC_091950.1 coordinate 70,885,675, forward strand.
GCGGCTGTTACTATATGTAATATTAAATATTTAATATTTTTGGAATATGGTTTTCTAATAATACCTAACAAAAAGAATTCCAGCATGTATCTGTTATTTCCTGTAGCCATTTTTGGAGTTTCCTCCAGTACTTTTTCACCTTGGGACACATCCAGCATAAATGAAAGAAGATACCCTGCTCTTTTTTACATTTCCAACATGCCTGATTACAATTTGGGTATATTTTCGCCAATATTTTTGAGGCCAAATGCCACCGATAAAACATTTTATATTGATTCTCTTTGTAAGCTGTTAATTTAGTTAATTTAATATTTCTAGATCGAATTTGTTCCCAGTCTGCTAGGTGCACATTGCGGCCAAAATTTTTCACCCATTCGATCATCGGCCCTTTTACTACACCCTCATATTTATCACATTCAATCAAATATTTATAAATGTTAGATATAATTTTTTCCTCTGTGCCTGTAAGTAATTTGTATAGCTGCTGAGTTTGGCTGTCAATACCCATCGGAAGGTGAAGGTTTTCATTATTTGACCCAGATGATACCTGAGGCCAAGATTAAGAAAGGCAGTTTAGTTGTTCCACAGATAAGATACTGTACATCATCAGTGACAAGCAGCTCAAATATCTGTTAGTGGGGTCAGAAACAATCACTTGGAAAACATTCAAGGATGTTGTTGATCATAAAGTGCAACATGTCGCTGAAGAATCATTCATGTTTGAATTTCTTTCCTGAAAATCTAGGTGTGCATAGTGGCAAACATTTTTTACCAAGATATTGCTACAATGGAAAAAGCATATCAGGGCAACTGGAATCCTGATCCATGTTGGCTGATTATTGTTGGGCACCGCATCATGATGCATTCATACAAGCCAAAACCAGTGCTAAATGCTGTTGGCGCTGTTGAACTCATGCAACATGTCACAAACATTATGCAATTAAATAATTATAGTCATTAAAAGTGAATTTCATATTTCTGAAATTCTGAACTGAATATCTGTAAATGCTGCAGTCAGTCTGAAGTTATATTTGTATTTAGATTGAAGAATAAATAAAAATAAAAGAAATAATAAAAAGAGGTCTATCATAATCACCAAAAGTTTTTCAGGGTGCAACACTTTTGGGGGGGGGACTTTTTGTCCAGTCTCATAAGGAGTTTCCACTTCACTACCCACAATTGTGACTAGACTCTTTGTCTTTGAGCAAAGCAGTCATTACGTGGGATGATTCATGGATGCCAAGTGTATAGGTGGTTATCCATGTGCCGCTTCTATGTTGGTTGAGGCGGGCAGGATTCTCTTGGGTACCATTTGTTGGGGGTCAGGGGAAAGGGAGGGTCTTGCCTTCTCTTTCTGCTCAAGATCCCCATGGACAATTGGTGGGCCACTGTGTGACGCAGAATGCTGGACTCGATGGGCTTTGGCCTGATTCAGCATGGCTCTTCTTAGGTTCTTATGACCATTTTGTTCAGGGACTGCAATCCCACTCCTCATTAAGCAATTTCACAAGTTGTTAAATGAACAACTTAAGAGGCCTTCTTAGTGCCTGCAAATCATTTCATTCTTGATCACATTTTGATAGAGAGAGAAGGACTGCAAGATCCGGCTACCAAAATCCAGGCAGGCATGGAGCTTAAAGTCCTCTTCATAACCCTGTTGAGCAATTTCTGCAGAGGCAGGGAGAGAGGATGTTGAGCTCCATTCCTGCTTGGATTTTGACAGCTGAGGTTCAGGTGTGCATATAGCTTTGAACCCCCACCTCCCCCACCTCTTTAGAGACCCTTGCAGATGCAGGGAGAGAAGGATTGAAAGCTACATGCCTGCTTAGATTTTGGCTGCAGTGAACTCTTTCAGCCAACCCTCAGAGATGAGAATGAATCCTTTTGGCAGGCAGCAGCAGCTTTCAACCTTCCCTGCTAGTTTCCCCATTGATTTCTCCCTAGAGAGAAGAGTGGAAATCACAATTACATTTGGCTCTTGCCAGCGCATCCCAAGTGCGGCAGGACTGTGTGTGTGACATTTTGTGAGACTCAGAAGTGCTTTTCAGGCTGTAAAGCCCCATTTCTGAGGGCATCTTAATTTCAAACAGTTTGCCTTCTATTTCCTCATCTTAGTTGTTTATGAAGATATTGAAGAGTACTGGTCTAAGACAGAGCCTTTTGATACTCCACTGCTTACTTCTCTCCATGTGGAGTTAGACCCATTAAGGACTATTCGTTGAATATGGTTTGTTTGTCTGTCTGTCTGTCTGTCTGTCTGTCTGTCTGTCTGTCTGTCTGTCTGTCTGTTGGATTTATAGGCTGCCCAACTCCTGCCGGACTCTGGGAAGCATGCAACAACCCAAACAATATAAAAACAATTAAAATCCCAGAAAATAAAATCATTCATTAATTCCTACTTGGACGGAGCTAGATCGTATTGCTTAACGGCCCCAGGCCTGCCGGCAGATCCAGGTTTTCACAGCTCTCTGGAAGGCCAGGAGGGTGGGGGCAGTGCCGATCTCCGGGGCAGCTGGTTTCAGAGAGCCGGAGCTGCCACAGAGAAGGCGCTCCCATATGACCCTGCCAACCGACACTGTCTAGTCGATGGGACCCAGAGAAGGCACCCAGGTCCTGTCAACTAGATAGTGGTTTGTCAGCCAATTGTGGATCCATCTGGTGGTGAGGTTGCCTTTCCCACTTTTCTCTAGTTTTGTAGAATGCCTTGTTGAAATCTAGGAATATTATATTCACAGTATTTCGCTGGTCTACTAGTTTAGTCACAGTGTTGAAGAATGAAATAAGATTGGTTTGGCATGAACTGTTTTTAACAAACCTGTGTTGGCTGCTAGTTATTACTTTATTCATTTCTAGGTGTTCACAGATCTGTTTTTATTATCTTTTCCAGTATCTTCCCAGGTATTGATGCTAGGATGATTGGTCTGTAGTTTTCTGGGTCAGCTTTCCCCCCCCCTTTTTTAAAGATGGGAACCACATCAGCTCTTTTCCAGTCCTCTGGTACTTCCTAAGTATTCCAGGATTTTTGAAAGATTGGTGCAGTGGTTCTGAGATGACATCTGCCAGCTTTTGGTTAAATGACTCTGGTCATCAAGTCAGGACTACCTGTAGCTTAGAGCAGTGATTTTCAACCTTTTTTTTTGAGCCGTGGCACATTTTTTACATTTTAAAATCCTGGGGCACACCACCAACCAAAATGACACAAAAGGACACCCTAAAACACTCTCCTCTCCTTTTCCAACCATCTCCTCCCCACCCTTGTGTGTGTATACACACTTTTGAACCATTTCCAAAACAGGTGAGGGCTGGGGGGGTTTCTCTCTTATTCTTTGGGTGTTTTTTATCATATGCTTTAAATCAAGAGTCACTTCTCTCTCTTGTTTCTCTCTCTTTCCTCTCATTCTCTGTCTCAATCATTTTCTCATTTCTCTTTTTTCCTCCCCTTTTTGCTCATTTCTCTCTCCCTTCCTCTCCTTTTCTCTCTCTCTCGCTTTCTTTCTCTCTCTCTCTCTCTCTCTTTCCCTCTCTTGCTTTCTTTCTCTCTCTCTCTCTTGCTTTCTCTCTCTCTCACTCTTGCTTTCTCTCTGTTTCTCCTTTCTTTCTCTCTCTTGCTTTCTCTCTCTATCTCACTCTCTTTCTCTCTCTCTTGCTTTCTTTCTCTCTCTCTCTTTCTCTTTCTCTCTCACTCTCTCTCAGCAAAAAGTTGTGAGACCGGAACCTGAGCTTCCTTCTTCGCGGCACACCTGACCATGCACACTGGTTGAAAAACACTGGCTTAGAGGCAGGGAGGAAAGACATAGCTTAGCTTAGCTGAGAGGAGGAAAGACATAGCTCAAAAGAAAAGCCCCTTTCATGCAAATTGGCATGATGGGCAAAGAAATGCTTGGGACTAATCAGTATGAACAATATTAATTTAGGGGAATCAGTGATTGAACTTAGGATAAGACAGCTTCCTATATTCAGCATGGAAAAGTTTGTGAAGAAAGTTGTGAAGTAACTAGTGAGGTCTTCTAAGGAATAATTCTTTTAATCTTCCAGTTACAGCCTCCAGGCTATGCATGGCCTTATCCAGCTTTAAATGTTTAGAAACCGGAAATTCTTTGGGGAGCAATGAATTCCTGTGAAACATAAAATGATCTCTCAACTTGAATATTTAGGGAAGAAAATTCTTAAGTGTTAATTTGAAGCAATTATCTAAGCAGCAGCATGGCATTCAATAGTGATATGATTATGTAGTAATATTTATCTTTGAAAATCTTAAAGGAGCCTAGAAAACTCAACTGTTTCATGCCACTAGTATCTTCAGTGGAAGTGAATTTATGGAAGTGGAAAATTTCCCGCCTCAAAGCTTTGTTAACAATAGGGACAAAGCAGGACATCTGGAACCAATTAGTGTTCCCTAAGCAGGTGATTGGCATTTTCAGCACAGACAATGACAAACAGATATTCATACGCAGAACTGTACTTCCATGCATAATTTGAAGTACTTTTCTTAAAAGCTGTCATTGTATTCAGTGAAGGTTCTATCAGTGAGATAAATCACTGGGAGAACTTTTGACCACCTGATGATAGCATATACTGTACTGATAGGAAGTTGAATTGTGTAAGGATGGTACTGATTAGATAATCTAAGCCAGTGTTTTTCAAACCAGTGTGCCACGGCACACTAGTGTGTCGTGAGGCATGGTCAGGTGTGCTGCGAAGAAGGAAGCTCAGCTTCCGATCTCACAACTTTTTGCTGAGGGCGCGAAAAGCAAAAAGTTGCGAGACCAGTAGCTGAGCTTCCTTCTTCACTCCTTCCAGGTTTTCCGGCAGCTGCAGCGCCTCGCCTGGCTGGAGCTTCCCTGGCAGCTTTGGGGCCTGGTGGGAGGGCACCGGCAGCAGCGGCACTTGGCAGTAGCTGCGGGGCGGTAGCTGCGAGTGGTTGGCAACAGAGTACATCACGCCGGCAACAGCAGCATCGGGCAGTAGCCATGGGGCAACGGCAGGGCGGTCGGCTGCGAGCAGGAGCTCCAGGACGGAGGCACCGATGGCAGTGGCTGGATGTGTTGCTGGACGCCGTACATGCTTGCGCTGCCGGGCTGGCACTGGCTCGCTGGCTGGGCTGGGATGGAGGTGCCAGCAAGACAGCAAGAGAGAGAGAGAGAAAGAGAGTGAGAGAAAGCAAGAGAGAGAGAAAGAGAGAGAAAGAAAGCAAGAGAGAGAGGAGAGAGAGAGAAAGACAGCAAGAGAGAGAGAGAAAGAAAGAGTGAGAGAGAGAAAGAAAGAAAAAGAGAAAGAGAGAGAAAGCAAGAAAGCAAGAGGGAAAGAGAGAGAGAAAGAGAGTGAGAGAAAGTGAGAGAGAGAGAAAGAGAGAGAAAGACAACAAGAGAGAGAGAAAGCAAGAGAGAGAGAGAGAGAGAGAGAGAAGTGATTGCGGGAGAGGCGGAGTAACGACACGGACACAAGAGCTGGATTTAACTGGGTCATTTTTATTAAATTAAATTAGCATAATTTATTCAAATAAATTAGCATAAAAATTGCATAACAACTATGACCCAAACAATGGACCTGCAGGGTCAAACAATTGCTTCCGGGGCGGAAAAGTTACGTCACATAAACTTCCTGGGCAACTTATGGGCGTACCTCGATGCTAGTCCAGGTGAGGGACCCCTCCCTCACCTGAGACCCTGCCATGCCTTGCATGAGGGGGGTCATGCCGGCTAACCCCTAACAGGGGACTTAAAGGTGCGTGACCCAAAGACAGGTTCCCCCCAACTGCTCAGGTCGCTTCCACCACAAGCTTGGAGAGAACCTGTCAATCATCCCCAAAGATGCCCAAGGGAGAACACCAGTTGCTAGACCACCACCCAGTTTTCCGCCCCTAACCTGCCACGGAGTGGGGGTCAGATCTCTATCTTGGCCCCCCGACTCCCCCCTCTAGCTGCGCCAGCTCACGCAGAGACCGCTGCAGGTCCTGTAAGAAAATGGCGTTCCCCTGTTCTGACAGGTGAACGCCATCGGCCCGGTAAAGCCACGGCCGATCTACAGTGATGAGGGGATGGGCCACTACAACCCCACCTAGTTCCCTAACTATCCATCCCAGGGCCTTATTCACTCTACGCCTGACCCGGTGAATGGCCCTAAGGGAAAGGGCGTCCCTCCACACGATCCTTGGGAGGATCTCTGACCACACCACTTGCGTGGTGGGCCACACATCGCGAAGCCGTCGTAGGTCTTTGCTCGCTTGGATGATCAGCGGTAGACCCCCAAGCAGGCACAGGTCATTGCCACCCAGGTGCAAGACCAGCCATCTGGGCGCAGCCACAGGATGCCGCCCTCCCAGCAAAGACGGTAGGAGTCCCTCCCACCGCATACCTCTGCGGCCCATCCAAACGACAGTGACCCAACGTCCCAATGACAACTGGGTCCCGATGGCGCTTCTGGCTGCTGAGCGGCCGGCCCAAAAAATCATGCTGTGACCACACAGCAGCGCCGTCGGTTTCGCGTTGGCATGGGGACCTGCAAGAGGACACACACAGAGAGGTTACCTAGCCTAAGCCCTGCCTAGAATCCTCAGCGGGCCTAACATAACCCAAATATGCCGCTGACCGCCAGCGGCCGATCTCCCGAATCCGATGGGCCGGGAAACCAGAAAGTGCCGCGCTAGTGGCGGCGCCGATACGGAACGAATGCGTTCCATAACCGGCGGGATCCATGCCTACCTGGGCCATTGCCCTGGACACTAACACCCAAAATTGGTAACAGGTCAGGGGGGTACCGTCCCAATGCCTAAAAAGGTACCCTTGCCCAGACCCTTGCAAGCTACAATAAAGCTGTAGGGCGGCCACCGGACACACCGACTGGTCGGCGGCCGCACTAAGCTGGATAATAACCCCTCTGTGCAGCTGATGCGTCTTAGAATGCCTTATGACAAGGGATACCCCCCCCCCCTGCCTAAAGGCCAGATCAGCATACTGGAAGGCGCGGAGCGACGTGTCAGCCTGAGACGATGCCATGGCCTCACTGACCCTGAGGGCCCCAAAAAACATGACACAAGTCGCTGCCCTAAAAAGACGGGCCTCATACAAGGAGGCACACAGACTGTCAAAAGCCCCATTAATCAAAGACAGCTGCTGAACCGTCAGAGCCCGACGAGTGTCACCAGGGGCCCCCACATGCTCCCTCATCCAGCCTTCCAGCATCTTCCGGATGCGGAAGTCACCTGAAAAATCCGCAAACCCCCCCGCCTTGGACAGAAAGGCGAGGCCGGCTAACCGGGACCTAATAGTCCTAACTGACAGGCCACGCTGCCTAAGCTGGACACAAAACTCTGCCAGGTGCTCAACAGGGGCAGGCCAACTAAGGAGGTAACCCCTACCCTGCCTGAAATCCCCAAACTCCTTACCTGCATGCTGGTATGCCCAGAGGGTGCCGGGCGCTACAGATAGGGAGATTGCCCTGGATGCCTCATCTCTCCACCGCTCGGGAGCCCCCCCAGACTCCAAAGGTGGCCGGGGAATGCCTTCGGCGACTCTTGGGCCCACGGGGCCAGGGTCCGAAACCTGGACAACTGACCACGGGACAAGGCATCAGCGACCCCGTTATCCAACCCGGGGACATGCCTAGCCAAAAACAACGTGTTTAGGGACAAGGACCTGTGCACAAAATGGCGTACAAGCCGCATGACCCTGTCGCTCTTAGAGGACAGGGCGTTCACCACATGGACAACCGCTAGGTTGTCACACCAAAAATGCACAGTCTTGTCCCTAAACTGCTCCCCCCAAAGCTCTAAGGCCACTATCAAGGGGAAGAGCTCTAAGAAAGTCAGGTCCTTAACCAGAGAAGAGGCACTCCATTCCGGAGGCCACGCCGACCAGCACCACTGGTCACCTAACACTACCCCAAAACCGCAAGTCCCCGCAGCATCGGAGCAGAGCTCAACTCAGCTTCCAAAAGAAGCTCGTGCCTCCAAAAAGACAGGCCATTAAACCTGTCCAAGAACTCCTGCCACACGCGGAGGTCAGCCCTGACCCCCGCACAGAGGCGGGTACGATGATGGGGCAAACGTAGCCCCTTCATCGCGTTGTACAATCTCCTTGAAAAAGCCCTGCCCGAGACCACCACCCGAGAGGCGAAATTGAGTATCCCCGCTAGTTCCTGGAGCTGCCGGAGAGTGACCTTCCGGCAACCAAGAACCTCATCGAGCTTCCCTTTAATTTTAAGTAACTTATTGAGGGGCAATCTAGAAGATTGCTCCTCTGAGTCCAATTCAATACCGAGGAAGGTAATCCTGGTGGCGGGGCCTTCGGTCTTCTCAGAGGCTAAAGGCACCCCTAGCTGAGCACAAAGGGCTTCGAAGTCCCGCATTAGAGCAAAACATTGCTCCGAACGTGCAGGCCCCGCCAACAAGAAATCATCAAGGTAGTGAATGACCGAACCCAGACCACTGTGCCTCCTGAGCGCCCATTCCAAGAAGGTACTAAAACTCTCAAAAAGAGAGCACGAGACAGAGCAACCCATGGGTAAAGCTCTGTCCACGTAATAACCACCTTCAAAATGGAAGCCCAACAGCTCAAAGTCGTCTGGGTGTATGGGGAGGAGCCGGAATGCCGACTTAATGTCGCATTTACCCATAAGGGCTCCCACCCCACACCTCCTAACCAAAGCCACGGCAGCATCAAAGGACGCGTACCGGATTGAACAAAGCTCGTCAGGAATGTAATCATTCACTGACTCACCTTTTGGAAAAGACAAATGGTGAATCAACCTAAATTCACCACTCGCCTTTTTGGGGACCACACCTAAGGGAGACACCCTAAGATTCGGGAAGGGCGGCTCCGGGAAGGGCCCAAGGACCCTGCCCTCGGCCACCTCCTTCCGAATCTTGTCTCTAACAATGTCTTCATGTCCAACAACCGACCTGAGGTTGTCGGACATGAAGGCCTTCCTAACCCCCACGTAAGGGGTCCTAAATCCCTTAGGGAATCCTAGCAAGAGAGTGGCCGCTCTCGAGCGAGGGTGGTAGTCCTTTAACCAACCCTCAAGCACACGTAAATTAATTGGGCTGGGCCCCTTTACCCCCAGCTGGTGGGGGAGGCTTTGGAGGACCCCCGCCCTTCTTTTCCGCCCCCTTCTTGGGGCGGGGGCACACGGAAGAGGCATGGTTCCCCCCACAATTACCGCACGCATGCTTAAACCTGCAAAAGGGATGAAAACATGCCCCCTTTGCGGCAAACTCATGGCACGCCTGGGAAACCCCTTTCCCCGCCCCCCCCCCCGCAGCCGCCTTGGCTGGCGTGGAAGACATGGGCTCCTCTTCCATGAAGTGACCGCTGTCGGTCCTGTCACAACCTTCCTTGCCGGACATATAAGTGGCCTGGAACCACAGATCCGGGACCACCATATCCCAGGGCAAGGAGGGGTCATGGGCTATGCGCATCCGAAACCCCTTATCATAATGCCTCCAAATGGTACCACCGTACTCGAAGTTAGCCCTGGCAATTAAATCAATGTATTTAAGCAGAGCAGCAGCCCTAACCGGTTGCCTCTGAATCACTACAGATGCGAAAGTCAAGAAAGCGTACAGCCAAGAGCTGAAACACTTTGTGACCTTCGTTTTCTTCACCTTTTCCCCGGGCACGACATCTTTGTCCTGTTTGGGGACCTCCCTATTTAATAGGGAGAAGAGGTCCACATACTCCCTCCGCCAAATTGCTTCCTTCACTGATGGGTGGAGGTGGTACCCTAAGGGTGTAGCAGGCAGCCCACAAGGGATGGCCCCAGGCTTGATGCTGGCGAACGGGTCCCACACGGTGGAGACCCCCGTTCCCAGCACCCCTAGCCCCGGTGGATACACTAAAGGGGGCGGGGGCATAATAGCAGGAGCAGGAGGGATCCAACCCCCCACCCCTGCCCCAGGTGGGAAAGCCACCCCCGGAGCTACTGCCGGCGGGGCCGGCGGGGCCCAAACTTGACCACATGTGCCTGAAGCGGACCCCAAAAAACTACTGCCACTCCCCAACGCAGGCGGGCTAAACCCCGGACCCCGCACGGGGAGGAGCGATGTGTTGGCTAAGTGTGGTGCAACCTCACCTGCCCCATATGGGGTGGAAGACATCCACGGAGGGCCCATACGAGCGGGTCCCTGGAATGCCGACATCTGCCCCGACTGGGCCATCTGCCCGGCCTGGGCCATCTGCCCGGTTTGGGCCATCTGCCCGGTTTGGGCCATCTGCCCGGTTTGGGCCATCTGCCCGGCCTGGGCTGCCTCTTCTTCTGGATCCCTGCCCCAGGCCGCCGATGCAGCCAGGGGGAGCCCGCCTGGGCCCGCTCCAGACCGCCAGCGCTCCAGGTCATCAAGCCTCTCCAGGACCCTGGCCCAAGAGAGAGAGGGAGAAACCTCGGGTTGAGGGGCTGCGGGCATAAATCCCACCGCCCCCTCAGACGGGACCACCCCAGGGGGCCCCTCCATACCAGCCCGAGCCCGGGCAGAAGGCCTCAAAGCCCTCCTAGGCCGCGCCACCGGTGGGGCCGGTGGGGCCCGAGCTTGCCTCTTCTTTGGGGCCATCCTTTACAGTTAATACAAATCAATAAGCAACCTGGCCCAAAAAAGGCCCGAGCCGAGGAAGCAAGGCCGGCCTAAGCACCGTAGGCCTCACTACGAAGGCCAATCCACCCCCCCCAGCAGTGGGAGCAAGGCCTCACTGCCCACCGCTTCAGCAAGGGGGGCCTGGAGGACTAGCCCACCCTAAGGGCTCCCTGTGTGGCGCAAAGAAATGCCCCAACCTTGAAGGGGAAACCAGGCTGCACCCCCCAAAGGGCACCCCCCCCCCACGCCCCCGATCCCGGGGCAACCGGAGGGTCAAACCGGAGCGGAGCCCAGCCGATGCTGGCTCCGCCACTGGAAAAGCAGCTCCTGCCGCCCAAAATGCGCCGACACTCCAAGAGGCCCTTCTCGCCCACCAAACAGGCCACACCCAAAATGGCCGCCGCGAGCAGAACTAACAAGCGTCTGCTCGGGGCGATGGTCCGGGCGAAAAGGCAGAGCCTCGGGCCTGCCCACCCTTAAATAGGGCGAGCAAGCCCCGCCCGGACCAATCAGCAGCCGGGCCTATGCAGGCCCGACTCTCGGGCGAAGTCTCGCGTTGCGAGACTTCGCCCGAGAACAAAGATGGCGGCCGCCATGGGGTCCGGTGTCTTCCCGGCCCCTCCCGCAAACGCCGCCGGCGGGTAAGTCTGCCGGCGCTATTCTTGATTTAAAGCATATGATAAAAAGCACCCAAAGAATAAGAGAGAAACCCCCCTCCCAGCCCTCACCTGTTTTTGGAAATGGTTCAAAAGTGTGTTTACACACACACACACACACACACACAAACAAGGGGGGGGACAGGGATGGAAAAAGAGAGGAGAGTATCTTAGAGTGTTATTTTGTGTCATTTTGGCTGGTGGTGTGCCCCAGGATTATGTAAATGTAAAAAATGTTCCGCGGCTCAAAAAAGGTTGAAAATCACTGATCTAAGCTATTGGCAAGCCACATTCTTGAATTATAGTGATTAAACCACAGTTTTCTATTGGTCTTTAATAAGTTTCCAGAGATGGCCCTGAGCACAAGAATAACGACAGCTTGGTGGCCCCCCAATTCCCCAAGTGCAAAAGCTCACTGCAACAACATCACCCAAAAGGCTTCAAGTGTTGTTAACCCTAATCTTATGTAGTTTTTTTCTGTGGAAATATCACACTACTAACCAGAGCATACAAAACTTTCACCAGACCAATCCTTGAATAGAGCTCATCTGTCTGAAACCCACACCACATTTCGGACCTAAATACATTAGTAGTCTCCAGAGATACTTTACGAGAAGAGTCCTCCACCCCTCTACTCGCAACAGAATACCTTACACAATCAGACTTGAAATCCTTGTCTTAGAAAGCGTAGAACTACCTCGCCTTCAGCACAAGCTAAGCATAACTCGCAAAATCATCTGCTACAACGTCCTACCTATCAACAACCACTTCAGTTTCAACTACAACAATACATGAGCATACAACATATACAAACTCAAAATAAACTGCTATAAATTTGACTGTAGAAAATATGACTTTAGCAACCAAGTAGTTTTGTCACCAAACCCCCAAACCTTTGCCCTTAGACTGTCTACTGTTGACCTCCCCCAATTCTTAAGAGGTCAGTAAGAGGCGTGCATAAGTGCACCAGTGTGTCTACCATCCCTGTCCTAATGTTTCCCTCTTATTAGGACCCATGTCATATAAACAGTGTTATATTTAAATATATTACCAGTATGTACTTGACTAAAAAAATAAAATAAATAAAATAAAATAATAAAATAAAATAAAATAAAATAAAAAGTATGAAATCAGTCCCAAGACTTTTGCAGAGATAATCAGCAGCAGAGTGCATGTGGACCCTATAGAGTAGTGATGGTGAACTTTTTTTGGTTCACGTGCCAAAACAGTGTATATACATGTGCTAGCATATGCAGATGTGCCCACACCCATTCCCTCTCCCATGCATGCACGCATATCCCCGCACTGCCCCTGCGCATGCGCACAATCCCCCCTATCCTTGTGCCTGCACACAGGCCTCACTGAAGCCTGGGACAGTGTAAACATGGTCAAACCGGAAGTTCGGAAAAACGGTTTTCTGGTTTCCCCGTTGTGCTGTTTTTTGCACTCTGGAACCTTCAGGGAAGCTTCCTGAAGCCCCAGAGTGCAAAAAACAGCCTAATAGGCAAACCAGCAGTCCATTTCCCTGAAGTCTCTGCAGGGCAAGGCGGCCTTCCCCAGGTCCAAGAATCAGCTGGATAGTGCACTGTTGTACACTGGAGCTGACATAGGGCAACGCTTGCATGCCCTCCGATATGGGTCTGCATGCCACCTTTGGCACGGATGTCATAGGTTCACCATCACAACTATTGAGTGTATTCATTTTCTGCAATGGAGAGATTCACAGTATGTGGATATTATGTGACTCTTCTCTCTCTATATATATATATGGGCATATTTGCACACATATACACACAATACATCTACATACTTTCTACTAATTTTGCTAATGTATTAGCTACCTGGCCCTAAAACATTTTTTTGGCAGAAAGAATCTCAAAAAGCTGTTTTGGAAAACAAAATCATGGGGAAAAAATGGAACACAGCTGCTTTCAGAAATACAAAATAGCACAAAGCTTAAACTTCTTTCTACTGATTGGCTGGATTACATGCAGTGTGGGTCACTGCTTTATAATAATTGCCAGTTATTTTCCCCCATTAAAATAAGCATCAGCTAAATATTAGAAACAGTCTTAAACTGAATTGGGAATAGGGATAGGCCTAGAGCTTTTATTTTTATTCCCTGGATAATTTGGAGACCTAAGAAGGCAACATTTCATATGTTGCAATATATTTTATGTACTAAAATCTAACTTGATTTTCCAGTAGAGGAACACCTAGAATGAAAAACAAGAAATCCTAAAATTCAATATTCTCAAGAAAGCTTGCTACAAAGGCAGATGCCAATGTTTCCAAGGTCTCCTAATGTATAAAAATGGTTCTACTAAATGTAATGCTATAATACAATTAAAATCCAATTATCAAATGGAAAATCAATAAATATTAACTATTATCCAAATATCAAATTTGCAGAAACTTTAGACAGTAAGTTACAATAAAATTCGTGAGGCCCTTCAAATTTCCCCTTAATCTCTATGAAGAATGAGTGTACAGATTTATCCCCCAAAATAGTGCCAAGTCTTAAAAAAGCTTAAGGATAGGGACATTTTGGAAGATTTAGAGATCTAGTCAACATACACACACCTGAATAAGAGTAAGATATGGGCCTGTACATATTAATATACAACAGGGACAAACCTTTTCTTTGTTGAAAGCAAGGATAATACAAGAATCAATAGACAGAAATAAGAAAGGAGATTCTGGCTGAGTATTAGGAGGAATTTCCTGAGATTATAAGTTGTTAAGCAGTGAATGATTTGCAAAAGATTTTCCTCAGCTACAGGTTTCAAACATAGTTCTAGGTCTACCTCTCTAGGATGGTTTAATCAATGGATCCTACACTGAGTAATGGACGAGAATAGAAGACCTATTAAGGTTCTTCCAACTCATTCAATCTAACATTCTATAATTCTGCTAAATAGATTGATTAGAAGTCCAAATCTGGTAGAACATGAAGATAACCTGGACATGATCAATAATAGCTAATGATGGACCTTATATTATGTTCTGAAAGAAATCCAGAAAATCCACTCTTCATACTTTAGGTTCTAGACTAAAATTAAAGGACAGAAGAAAAGAAAAGAAAAGAAAAGAAAGCACTACTATCAAGAACTTATTTTTATCTATACACAACATCAAACGGGGTGAACATCATAAAGACACCCGCAAAATAGACTCTATTGCAAAATAGATGCCCAATTTAGAAATTCTGACTATATAGAATCCTATAAAATAAAAATTATAATAAACCATTATATAATACAGTCACCAATGACTCCTATGGTCAGTTTTCAAAGGCTTCCTGACAAAGCCATGATTTTATCACTATCTAGGGTGAAAGTGAGAGTCATTCTCACCCTAGGAAGCAGGCTATTCTCACTTTAGGAAGCAGGCTATTCCATGGTAATGAAACTCTAGTATGAATGTGTGCCATTGGTCCTTCTCCAGGTGAATGGGGGGGGGGAGTGGATGTGATTTGTAGTATTGATAGTATTAAGACATTAAATACATTAATGGCATACAAATTCAATAAAAAATAAATAAATATATTAAACCACTTCTGCCGGTGAATTGTAGGAAATAGACCAGCAGAGATAAGTCTTATCTAGTGTTACCCAGATGCAAACTTAGTTGAAGAGATTCCTTTGCATAGGCTTGATCAAAACATCAATAAATTTCAACCCTTTGTGTTTGGACTTGGTTCTGTACACGTGACAGGTATAGGCTGTATAGACTTGGTGAACTGCAACTACAGCCTTGGCGGTGCAGTGGTTACAGTGTAGTACTGCAAGCAGGGCCGCCGATAGACTGGTACTACTGGGAGTGGTGTGACGGGCCCGGCGAAATTGAACAATTAGGGGGCCCCGCAGTCGCATGACCCCCCTCGTCTCAGTGGGAAGGGGCTGGCTGGGTGGAAAAGCAATGAGCCATTCCCTCCCGACATTCCCTTCCCTCACTCACTCGCCTTTATTTTGCCGACTTGGCTGCTACTATTCCCACGACCAACTCCACGGGCGCCCACCCCCTTCACCCACACTTCCCTCACGGTGCCTCTTGGGAGTTGTAGTCTTTTCGAGGAGGCGGGCTCAGCCGCTCTGCCTAGTAAAAATCACAATTTCTTTCGTTGCTTTTTCTTTCTTTCTCTATTTCTCTCTTGCTCTTTCATTCTTTTTTCTTTATCTTGCTTTCTTTCTTTATCTTGCTTTCTCTCCTTCCTTCCCTCTTTCCATTTCTTTCATTCCCCCTCTCTTTTTATTTCTCTTTCATTCCACTTTCTTTCTTTTGTTTCTTTTTCTTTCTTTCTCTCTTTCTCTCTTGCTCTTTCATTCTTTTTTCTTTCTCTTGCTTTCTTCCTCTTTCTTTCTCTCCTTCCTTCCCTCCTTCCATTTCTTTCATTCCCCCCTCTCTTTTTATTTCTCTTTCATTCTCTTTCTTTCTTTCTTTCTTTCTCTTTCTTTCTCTTTTTCTTTCTCTCTTTTACCTTCCTTCCCTCTATTTCTTCTTTTCTTTCTCCTTCCTACCTTCTTCCCTCCCTCCCTTCCTTCAGTCCTTCCTCTCTTACTCTCCCCTTTCAAAAGTTTCCTTCCTTCCTTCCTCTGTTCCTGTCCCTTCCCCCTTTCTTTCTTTCTTTCTTTCTTTCTTTCCTTCCCTCCTTCCATTTCTTGCTTTCCTTCTCCTTCCTCCCTTCTTTCCTCCCTCACTCCCTTCTTTCACTCCTTCCTCTCTTACTCTCCCCTTTCACACCTTTCCTTGCTTTCTTTGCACCCTTCCTCTGTTCCTGTCCTTTCCCTCTTTCCTTCCTTCCTTCCCACTCTCCGTCCATTCATTCACCCATTCCTCTCTTGATCGCCCCTTTTACCATTCCTTCCTTCCTTCCTTCCTTCCTTCCTTCCTTCCACCCTCCCTCCTTCCTTCATAGCTCACCCTCGCCTTTCTTCCCTTCCTTCAAGATGGGAGTGCCCCCTCAAGACACCCACCCGACTGCTGGTACCCTGCTTTTTCTCTCCTCTCGTCCTTTCCAGCTGCTCGCCGGTGGCTGCTGGGTGTGGGATCCCCCTCCCCCCTCCCCTCCCTAGAAAGCACATGGTTTTGTCAACAAGAAGAGAGAAGTGCCAAGGAGCCGTAAATAAGCCTCGCTCTGCCTGACCAATGCCAGGAGGATCTTTCTTTCCCTTGTCACTCCCGCTTCTTTCTTTCTCCTGGACGAGTCCACACAATCGGCTTAACCCAGTTCCTGAAATATCCTATGGCAGTGCTTCCCAACCTTGACAACTTGAAGATATCTGGACTTCAACTCCCAGAATTCCCCAGCCAGCATTCGCTGGCTGGGGAATTCTGGGAGTTAAAGTCCAGATATCTTCAAGTTGGCAAGGTTGGGAAACACTGGCCTATGGGACCGCCTCGCTTGGCGTGAAGCGGGAAATGATCCCCGGGGGATGGAGTGGCTTGGCGACTTAAAATAGTTTTAAAATGGCGGGGGGGGGGCAGACACTTAGGCTGTATGGGCCCCCAAAATTCCTGATGGTGGCCCTGACTGCAAGTTGCTTCTGCTGACTGCTGTCTGTTCACCAGTTCAAATCTCATCAGGCTCAAGGTTGACTCAGCCTTCCATCCTTCCAACATGGGTAAAATGAGGACCCAGATTATTGAGGACGATATGCCGACTCTGTAAACCACTTAGAGAGGGTTGTAAAGCACTGTGAAGTGGTATATAAGTCCCCACTTTTTAGGTGTTCGATCAGATAATTTTACTTCTTTCAGATAGTATTAATTTTTCAATTCAGTTATTCGACGTGTTGCTTTGCATGAATTTTTATTTATTTCTTTGTTGCTCTTTTCTTTAACCAATCACAAAATTTTGCCCATATTTTATAATAATCTGAATCTTCTTTTCCCTCTAATTTTTTTAGATAACCTGTCCATCTCTGTACAATCCAATATTTTTTTAATTACTATATTTTCTTCCGATGTTTTGTCTATTTGTCTAGAGAGGATATTTTCTAAGCAGATGCCCTAAACCCTGTCATTTAGTAATTAGGTCTATCCCAAGTTCAGACAGTCTAGAGATGAGGACGTCTGGAAATTAAGTGGGTACAAGGCAGCTGAAGTTCTTCATTAGTCTGGAGGACAGAAGGAAAAGGGGGGACATGATCGAAACATTTAAATATATTAAAGGGTTAAATAAGGTCCAGGAGGGAAGTGTTTTTAATAGGAAAGTGAACACAAGAACAAGGGGACACAATCTGAAGTTAGTTGGGGGAAAGATCAAAAGCAACATGAGAAAATATTATTTTACTGAAAGAGTAGTAGATCCTTGGGACAAACTTCCAGCAGACGTGGTAGATAAATCCACAGTAACTGAATTTAAACATGCCTGGGATAAACATATATCTATCCTAAGATAAAATACAGAAAATAGTATAAGGGCAGACTAGATGGACCATGAGGTCTTTTTCTGCCGTCAGACTTCTATGTTTCTATGTTTCTATTAATATTAGTTCCTTTCTGTTCGTCACATTCAAAGTGGCTAATAGACTACCAAAATTTAATCCAGAAAACAAGTCTCTGATTACATATTAGTAATCATATTATTATCAATTAGTAATCAATTACGCAATACGTATTAGAAAATTTACAACACCAGAGTTCCAGTGGTACATTGTTTTCAAATAGGAAATCCTCACATATGTAATTTAGGATGGTAATATTTTGGTTAGCTTTCTCTATGTATTCTTGCTGTATAGTAAAGGGGACTTGTGAAGGAAAGGCATATTGTATCTGTTGATTATTTTGGAATTGTCTACCCTTATTAATGTGAGAATCGGTTCCTATATTGGTCTGCCAATGCCATTGCCAGCCTTGGTGGATCTTGATGCTAGATAATTTACTAGACTCTGGAACTGCATGCATAAAGGAGAACCAGCTATTCTTTCCAACTTTCCCTTTTCTTTTTTCTTTTTATAAACTGGACTCCAGTACAATCTATAATTGGAATCACATAATAGTTTGCATGAATATTTAACTGTCTTTAACATTTATGAACAGTTCAAATACACAGTGAGCATTTTTGGCCTGCCTAGAACTCCTCAGTCTTCAAATGACTTATGAATCATATTTTTTTCCAGAATATGTTGGCAAGCATTTTGAAAGTTTAATAGGCTGACTTGCTAACTGAGATGCCATTCAAAAGTGACACCATATCCTCAAAGGAATTTTACTGTCAGTCCAAATTCTAAACTGTTCACAGTAAACAATTATAATGTTCTGTAATTGTTGTGGACCCCTCACAAACTCATAGTCAAATCAAATGGCACAATAAATAGAATAGAATAGAATAGAATTTTATTGGCCAAGTGTGATTGGACACAAGGAATTTGTCTTGGTGCATATGCTCTCAGTGTACATAAAATAAAATATACATTTGTCAAGAATCATGTGGTACGACACTTAATTATTGTCATAGGGGTCAAATAAGCAATGAAGAAGCAATATTAATAAAAATCTTAGGATATAAGCAACAAGTTACAGTCATACATTCAACATGGGAGGAAATGGGTGATAGGAATGATGAGAAAAACTAGTAGAATTTTTGCAGATTGAGTAGAAAGTCTGACAGTGTTGAGGGAATTAAATTAAATTAAAGTAAATTATTGATTTTTATTATATAAAAGTATAATTTATTTAATGTATTTGACAATTTTATTATTTCAGATAGATATGAACAAAGAGACAAAAATTAGTTCAGTTGTCTCAGAATCCCCACATGTACAATAAGGGAGATGAATCTTTAGAGGGGAAAAAATTGGACATGAAGGATGAGTTTCTAAGTAACTAATGCAGAAGTGGGTTACTCTCAGTTAGCACCAACCAGTAGCAAACCGCTTGTGATGTCACGGAGTCAGTTCTGTCGGTGTCACTCCATCTTTTTGGATTTTTTTTTTTGGAAAAAAATGATGGTTTTGGATTTTTTTGATGATTTTTTTTCTTCTGTGCATGTGCAGAAGTTGCGTTTCTGGCACTATTCATGCACTGCCATCTTGTTTTGGGCTTATTTTATTTTATTTTTTTTAAATCGGCACTGCGCCTGCACCCCCACAGAGCGCGCACAGGAGGAAGCAAACCGGTGGAGAGGTAAATTAGAACCCACCTGTGATCTAATGCAGTGTTTCCCAACCTTGGCCACTTGAAGATATCTGGACTTCAACTCCCAGAATTCCCCAGCCAGCATTCGCTGGCTGGGGAATTCTGGGAGTTGAAGTCCAAATATCTTCAAGTGGCCAAGGTTGGGAAACACTGATCTAATGTATAGTTCTAGGTATCCTTTTGCAGTGAGGAATAATGTAGGGTAACTAATCAGAATCATGTTAAAGATAATAGAGCTGCTTGCAGACAGTCGACTTTCTTAGATATCATAAATAGCTAATGGCAAACTAATACTGTAATTTAGTTATCCAGTTGTGGGTTTGACTAGACAACTGTTCCTCTGGGAGTAATTTAAACCTTAATTTTAAGGAATGTGTCCTGTTACAGGTTAAACATCTATATACAGTGGTTGTATCTTTGTGGTTTGTGCCGGGCCTAGGCAGTGCCTCTTTCCATATACATTTTAAATTAAATCTGTGTTCTATGAAATCCACATATTGCCTTCAGAGACCACCTACATCAAAACACTGACATCATGTTTGCTTTGAGATTCATTGTGGTAAATTGAACAGATTAGGCTTGCCAGCCCTTTACTATTGTTACAAGTGAACAGTTTTGCTAATCATGCAGAAGAGAGGTAACTGTAGCAATGCTTGCTGAATGCACATTTGTTTATACTTTTTAGAGGAAAGGAATAATTAATCTAATCTGCTATCACATACCCCTCTATGCACTGGTGTCCCTCAGCTTCATCAATATCAGTCCCCTGCAGTTTAAAATTGACTGTATTTAAGCACTTGAACAACCTATATCTATATATTGTTATGTAATTCATCATCATCATCCAGTTTAAATTCAGATTTATACTTTCTAACTACACTAGTCAGACTTTTTTCCAAGAAAGTCTGTCAAAAAAATAAATATTCTATTCTTAAGATGCTCGACGTCTTGTTTTGCTACATGGGACCAGATGAGTTGCCTTTGCCTAGTAACACCAATTTGCTTCATATATTATTTCCATGACTGTATATTTTGAAGTTTTTGACCCTGATCTCTACATTTTTCTGGTCCTGAACTTAGAAGCAGAAATTTGAAGGGTTAAAAAAATTAAAAGGAAGCGAGAAAAATAAATTTGTTTTTAAAATGGCAGCTGCCCAAATCTGCTCATGGTATTGGAATGTTAAAACAACTCCTGGTGAGGTGTATTAATGGGCAAGTGGTGTAGTCATAGGTATCATATGCCTTTCCAGTTTATCACATAGGAGAGGAGAGGAGAGGAAAGGAAAGGAAAGAAAAGAAAAGAAAAGAAAAGGGTTAAATTAAACAACAAAAACTCCCTAAGGAATGTCACAAATATATGATTATTTAAATGAGACCATTTTCTGGATTCACCTTACACAATACGATGGCTCTTTTATCCCACTGTAGATGCAATTTCTTCTTGTGGTTTATTAACCATATTTTAACTATTATTTATCATTATATTAATGATCCATAATTATTTGGAAAACATAATTGTGAATCTGGTATGCTTATTTACTTACTGTTTGCATTTTGGGAGACGTACACTGTTTATAATAGATTATTCAATATATCATTATTTTTAGGGAAGTATATTTTCTGAATAACTTCAGTGCATAGTGATTTTCCCACTTGTGTTTATGTGAGAAAACACATGAACGACTGGTAAAAAGGACTGGTTTAAAAAAGGACTGGTTTAAAAAAATTAACTCTTCTGTTTTAAAAATGGACATGTAAAATCTACAATGCCATTCTAATATATTTGCTTGGGCAATTTTTTGGATGGAAAAGCATAAGTGAGTAATTAGATAATTGCTGCCTTGATTGGGCTTAATAGGAAACATTTCAATTAGGCTGGAGCTACATTTGAGAGGAAGTGGGGGGTTACAAAGAGAAACATTCCTTGTCATGCCACTGTCAGCTTTTCCCCACACGAAGAGATGGAATTAAATGGATTTACTCTATGGAAAAAGAAAGAGAGAGAGAGAAGAAATAGAGAGAGAAAGAGAAAGAAAGGAAAGAAAGGAAGGAAAGAAAGAAAGAAAGGAAAGAAAGAGATTGCAGCAATTAAGCATACTTGAATAGTCAAAAATTAGACTTATGGTCAAACTAATATAATTTTTTGATATTCCTTAATACCATTAGTTTTATACAGCCCTTGTCTGCAAGAAATTAAGGTATCAAATGTATGGAGGAAATTAGGTTTTCTTCCCGATCAAAGAGAAAAGGGAGACAAAAAAACAAAAGTGAATATTAACATTTTTTTAACTGTAATTTTTGTTCTGTCTGAGCTTCTTGGGTGAGAGGTGTCGAAGAAGGAGTAGGGACAGATTCACCATGAAGATTGCTGATCATTTGTTTCAAAAGGGCTCTAGAAGTCATTTCAATTGAGAAAGATGGGCTCCCTTTTCCACTGTGCAAATTAATAATGTTTAAAAATGTTTATATCTAGTAGGTTGTTTTTTGGCACTGAACAACTTCCTTGTTTGTATGCTCAACTGAATTATAGGACCTGCACTAAATTAGGACTGAAGTTAGGATGGAGGAGGAATGCATTTATCTCATTTTAATGTTTGATATTTGACAAAACATAGCTATTCTTCAGATGAATAGCTAATGCTGTGAATAGCAAAACATAGGTATTCTTCTCTGAATTTTTCAGTGTTCTTATATACTGTGTATGAGAAAATATATTTACAAAAACTTATATAGTATTCAAGAAAATAGCATAAAAATGAAAAAATTAGCTTGCAAAATTTAGATGAAACTGAACATAACAACATATACAAAGTACAGTGCTACTGAATTAAAATAAAATATTTTTAAAATGGTCAAACTAGTATGGGTATGGGTAAAATTTATGATATTAAAACGATAGAAACCTAGATTATCCCCTGACTTAGAAATTTAGGAAAGATATTGTGCGATGCATGCAACAGATAGTCTAAGATTGTATATCTGGACATACTGAGCTATACAGGTAGTCCTCAATTTACAACAGTTCATTTAGTGACCATTCAAAGTTACAACGGCATTGAAAACAATGATTAATGATTATTTTTCACAGTTAAGACTTCTGTAACATCCCCATGGTCACGTGATCAAAATTCAGATGGTTGGCAACTTATGACGGTTGAAGAGCCCTGAGGTCATGATATGATATGATCCACTTTTGCAACTTTCTGACAAGCAAAGTCAGTGGGAAAGCCAGATCCCCTTAACAACCGTGTTACTAACCTAACAACTGCAGGGATTCATTTAACAACTGTGGCAAGGGAGGTCATAAAATGGGACAAAATTCATTTAACAAATGTCTCACTTAGCAACATAAATGTTGGGCTCAATTGTGATTATAAGTCAAGGACTATCTGTTCTACGTAGGTTAGCACTACTGTTCTGACTGACAGTTGCTCTTTGGAGATTCAGAGGAATTGCCCAGCCTTCTTCCTTTTTGACAGCCTTCTAAGTCAATGCAGTGAGGCCTGCCTGAACCTTAGACTTTATGTAATCAATACTTGTGGTGCCTCATAGAACAGCTGCCTTTCTTTAAGAAAACAATGGTTGAAACCTCATTTACAATTCATTTTTATTGTACCTCAACTAATTTTAAAAATCAGAAGTAAAAATTCTCTGCCTAGCCCCACTTTTTTCTTTTACTGGAAAAGGAATAATAGATATTGTCTTGTTGAATCTTTTCTGTCAAATAACTTCAGAGTATGGACAGAGAGGCTAGGGAGGGCACAGCCAAAATTACAAATACATTGAGCATGAAATTGAAGAACTCAAGGGAGGGTTTCATTTTCTCATCTTAAAATCAGAGAAAGACCTCCTGGCTCTTGATCGCAATTTTCCCTACAAAAAGCCAGACTGACAATTGATTCCCATTGTATTGTTTTTCTTCCCCAATAAGATGTTTAAAACCAGGCAACCTTTTGTCTGATGTTTATTGAAAACTAGATTATTTGTGAACAAGAATGGGTTTGTTCACGTAGATTTATAATGTGTAGCCAGTGAGTCTCTTTTGAGACCTTCTTCAACCTTGGTCTGGAGTCTGTTTAGCTTAGAAATACTTGGCCTGAGGTAAAGGACTATTGGGGCTTGCATATCCGCAGTTATAATTTAGTCGTTGGTGTTCAGATGATATATGACAAACTGATTAATGTTTGTCCTGAAGAAGAATGCCTGGCTGCCTGTATTTCAGATACAGGATTCTCCCATCGTACTCAGGTGTGCTAAAGAAAAGGCTTTACTCGGCTGGCCATTTTGTATTTTGCTCAACTTGAATTCAACTTGTCTATTCTTCAGGAGTTGGATTTAGACGAAATTCTGTTTTCTGACAGAACCTTGGCGTCCTGCCATGAAAACTGGAAATGAAGGCAACTTAAAGTAAATACTGATAATATTTCTCTCTCCCTTCTTTTTACTTGTGAACCTTTTTTTTTAATAAAAAGAAAAAGCATATGTTCATAGGCTAACTTGTCCCAACAGAGGGTCAATTACAACCATTTGGCTGCAAATCCAATCCAAGAAAAATACCAAGTAAAGAAACAGCAACAGCAGGTACCAAGGGCCCCCACTACAGTCAGATGTTCTCAGTAGATGTCAAATGTGAACATAAAGCCTATGGGTAAGATATTTTTCATCTTTCACTTTCCCATGAAAGTCCAAAATGAATCAATAAGCCAGCGAGACATTTTTTCATAGTTAGGTATTTTCCTAGATAGTCCTATAAACATCAAAAAGAGGGGGGGAAAGAAGAAAAGAATTATTTTAATAACAATAAGAAAAATAAATTAATGTCAAAATCTAAATATATTGCCTGGTCAAGTATTCGTATATATAAATAATTGTTTTGCCAGCTAATAAATGCTCTCAGGAATACAGTTCAAATCTGGCAGCCCCTTTGTTTATATACGATTGGTTCCCTAGAATATTTGGGGTGTGCCTGGCATGCTTTCTTCACTGAATATATAGGGGTTACTTTGTAATCGTCATTCCTGACTGCTGTCTTACAGACCTAGCAGATTGGAAAAGATACAGGTTTGGATATACAGTGGTACCTCTACCTAAGAACGCCTCTACTTACGAACTTTTCTAGATAAGAACCTGGTGTTCAATATTTTTTTGCCTAATTTCAAGAACCATTTTCCTCTGAAACTGTAACCCGAAAAGGCGGGGAGAAGCCTCCGTGGAACCTCTCTAGGAATCTCCTGGGAGGAAACAGGGCCTCCACTTTCCCTGTAGTTTCCCCAATCGCACACATTATTTGCTTTTACATTGATTCCTATGGGAAAAATGGCTTCTTCTTACAAATTTTTCTACTTAAGAACCTGGTCACGGAACGGTAGAGGTACCACTGTAATATATTCTAACAGCAACAAAACATTTGACGGTAGTGTCTAACAGAAATTAAACATTTGACATGACAGTTAAATACAGTCTCGATTGTGTGACGTGTAGATAAGTAGCTTACTTAAAATACTCAAAAGAGTATCAGTCAGTTTGGGAGAAAAGTATCAAGGGGGAGGCTACAAGGATCAGTCCTGGTCCTCCTCTCTTTAATTTTTTTTAATGACTTGGATGCTTATCAAATTTGCAGATGACACAATTTTGAGTGACACAGGTAAAATCTTAAGAGACAGAATAAATGGCAATATGAAAATTATTTATTATTAATTAATCAATTGATTGATTTGTATGCCGCCCCTCTCCAAGGACTCGGGGTGGCTATGTTACAAAATGTGCCTGATGCCTGGCTTGGTAGCTGATTGAAAAGGGAAGGTAAACCAGCAGTGTGATATATATATTTGTGGGGTGGTGGGTGGGAAAGGCAGCTATAGCTTTTGGCTATTTCAGCAGAGTAAAGTTTCCAAAATGTGGGAATAAAAGTTCCACATTATTCTGCATTGGTCAAATCACACAGCGATATTACTCAAATGAATTACTGAATGGTTGAAGTGGTGCTGGGGTGCTCATTCACTCCCAGCTCCTTATAGCATTTGATCAATGTGCAGCCAAACAATGTGCCCTTCTCTGTGGAGTGTTTCTTGCCAAAATTTTAATGGTGAATAAAACCATCATTTCTTAGTTTTCACATTAATGTCCCTTGCAATGAATTACGGGCCTGCATTTATAACGTAGGGTTATTACCAGGCAAGGCTTCAGATCCATAAGTGAAATAAACTGAGCCCCTCACCAACTTGATGGTGAGGCTATAAACCTTCCATTGCATGAATTAAATTTCATCATGGCAGTAGAGAGAAGCTGGGAAAGAAAAGAGAAAAGGGTTTAATTTGCATCCCATGACAAAATGGTAACGCATATAAGAACCAGGAATTGTTCACTAAAAACAGGCATACTCAGCCAGAATGTGAAAAATGGAGACAAGAAGTTGGCTTCTTTTCTTTATCTTTCCCTCTTTCTTTAAAAAAGATAATCGTGTAATATTAAGTGAAAGAGCCAGTTAGGTCTAGTAGTTAAGGCACTAGTCTAGAAGCAGCCAACTTTGAGTTCTAATCCCATTTTAGACATGAAAGCCAGATGGAAGACTCTGGCCAGTCGCTCTCAGACCACAACATCAGACCCTTGGGTGATAGGCCGATTTTATAATTCCTGTCACCATCAATGGATCAATATTGTATACCCTACACTTGTAGGAAGATTTAAAAATATGAAAGTTGGGGAGAAAAATAATTTTTTAAAATGTTCTAAACTTTTTAATTTTTTGTATCCAATTGTACTCACAATCAATCAATCAATCAATCAATCAATCAATCAATAAACCAATCAATCAATCAATCAATAAATAAATAAATAAATTGTTTGTCAAAGAGCGCATATTTTTACCTTGTTTTGGAATCATTTTTTAATAAATAGGATAGATAATAGGCTTGTACATGCTTTGAAAATTGTTTTGAAGAAGCGCCTAAGACTTTTTGTGAGTGTAACCACTTCTCTGATATTCGTTAATGCATCCGAATGTCTCTCAACTCTGAAAAAAGTGCTGATGCGTTAAAACTCCCATTAATCTTAATAAACAGAAAACTCAATAACATATGTTGATGTGTTAATATAAAATTGAATCAAGCTATTTTTCATGCCTTGCTGAAAGAGTGGTTTGCACAATTTTATGTTCGGGAGTTGCTTACGATGATACCTTTGAATTTATTTTGGTAATTTGACTTTGTATTTTTTGATAGCTCCATTTTTCATTTAAAAAAAATCTTCCTATACACTACATTGCAGTGTTGATTTTTAAAAGTATATGCTATTTTAGAGGAAAATGTTGTTGTTCCTACTCTGGTCTTCAAGTTTATGTCCAAAGTTTCATAGTAGCTTAGAAAACTACAAAGTGGTTTAGAAAATTAGAGGGCTCTATGATTTTAAAAAGTTTGCAAGCTAGTTATCTCTTTTACTAATGTTGAGGTTCTGGTATGATTTCTGGTATGTGACCATTATATTTTATATAATTAAGGATAAGACACAATACACTTAAATCAGGAAAGACGTTTGGAAGATAACTACGAAGTGAGTTGATCAAAAAAGTGCCGCCTTCTGATGTAAAACATCTATAAAAAAAGAAGCAGACCACCGATCATATTTATTTGTTTTACTGGTTTCTTATACATAGACCTTGTCTAACCTCCAGGAATTCATGATCCCCTTATTTCCCCCCCCCCAGTCATAATAATGGGGAGAATGATGGCCCCAAAACCATTAGTGCTAGCTTTGCCACAGCTGAAGATAAATTTGAACCTTGGATGGTCCCTACTGCCTGTTTGCTAGTTTTATTTTGTTTTTAAATCATCTGTTTCTTCCAGTAGATAGAATACTTACAGAACCCATTTAGGAAGGATTAAGTTGAAAATGTCTTCCCAGACAGTCAATAATGGTACAAGTAATCATAGTAATTTCACTGAAGTCTATCTACATCGGTGTTACTCATTCTCAACAACTATAAAATGTATGGAGTCCCAACTCCTGGAATTCTTCAGGCAACATGCCAGAATTCTGAGAGTTGAAGTCTGCTCATCTTTATGTTGCTGTGCTTGAGAAACACTAGTCTATTCTATGAGGGTCGCCCAGAAAGTAATGCACCACTTTTTTTTTTCTCAGCCTACAGTAAAGCTACAAATGTAAAACTTTATTTATACATTATTTGAATTGTCAGGAGTGCGTGTATAAATTTTGGGTTTATTCAGACAGATTGCGTAGCTGCAGCAATGTTTCAAAATGGTGTCAGTAAGTGATGTACGTTACAAGCAGCATGCCGTCATTGAATTTCTCACTGCAGAGAAAGAAACTGTTGGGAACATTCAGAAACATTTGTGTACAGTTTATGGACAATCTGCAGTCGACAGAAGTACGGTTAGTCACTGGGCGCAGAGGGTGAGGCCATTAGACGTGATTTGCACAGTGCAGAAATGGCTTCGTGACCAGAACAAGGAGTGGTACTGAATTGTCCTTGTGTCTTGCTGGAGGAAGGCCATAGAACAGGACGGAGATTATGTTAAAAAATAGGGAATGTAGAAGAAGCATCATTCTTTCTTGTGTTTCATTGTGTTCATTAAATAATTGTTGAAGAAAAAAAGTGTGGTGCATTACTTTCTGGGCGACCCTTGTATTGCTGACTAATATGTACAACCACACTACACATGCCTTGTTGGATCATCACTTCAGAAATATATTTTTTTACCTAAACAGAGAAAGGGAATGACTAAAGGCAGGCTTGGCTTCTCTTCTCTTTTCTTCTCTTTTCTTTTCTTTTCTTTTCTTATCTTTTCTTCTCTTTTCTTCTCTTTTCTTTTCTTCTCTTTTCTTCTCTTTTCTTCTCTTTTCTTTTCTTTTCTTTTCTTCTCTTTTCTTTTCTTCTCTTTTCTTTTCTTCTCTTTTCTTCTCTTTTCTTCTCTTTTCTTCTCTTTTCTTCTCTTTTCTTCTCTTTTCTTCTCTTTTCTTCTCTTTTCTTCTCTTTTCTTCTCTTTTCTTCTCTTTTCTTCTCTTTTCTTCTCTTTTCTTTTCTTTTCTTCTCTTTTCTTTTCTTATCTTTTCTTATCTTTTCTTCTCTTTTCTTCTCTTTTCTTCTCTTTTCTTCTCTTTTCTTCTCTTTTCTTCTCTTTTCTTCTCTTTTCTTCTCTTTTCTTCTCTTTTCTTCTCTTTTCTTCTCTTTTCTTCTCTTTTCTTTTCTTCTCTTTTCTTCTCTTTTCTTCTCTTTTCTTCTCTTCCCTTCCCTTTTCCCTTTTCCCTTTTCCCTTTTCCATTTCCTTTTCCCTTCACTTTGCTTCCCTTTTCCCCTCCCTTCTCTTCTCTTCTCTTCCCTTTTCCCTTTTCCTTTTCCCTTCGCTTCCCTTCCCTTTTCTTCTCTTCCCTTCTCTTCTTTCTCTCCTCTCCCCTCCCCTCTCCTCTCCTCCCCCCTTCCCTTCCCTTCCCACAGGTAAATGCCTGATGCTGGGTGGGAGAGGGAGCAAGAATGCAACACTGGCTGGAAAACTGTCATCGAACATTAAAAATGAAGATCACATTACTACAGCACCAGCTCAGCAGTGCAGCCGCCGCCGCCAATAGCACCAAAGCAGTCACCACTTTCCCAAACCTCTTTCTCTCAGGAATCATGGATTTGGGACACATTCTGTAAATTAATCCATTTGAGTACCTTGGTTCAGAAATCATTGCCGCATGATTCACTGTTTCACCCAGTTAAAGGTCATGACAACAAGAGTTTTAGTAGTATATAGGTGTAGTGTATACAGTGTATTTAAATCAGCACTCAGGCTTAGGCTGCAATTAAGAAAAGCTGCATGTACATTGTGACGATGAAAGAAAAAGAATATACATTGCTTAGCTCTTTTAAATTCTGGCAGCAGGAACAGAAAACTCAAGGGGAAGATCTGGTAGTAAAAGAGGTGCATTTTGCTACAATTTAATCTTTCCATAACAAAAGTGAGCAGGCTCATTTCTTCAAAGGGAAATTTTGATGTAAAATTACGATTGCGGCAGACACCCACAATCTATCCAAAAGTAAGAATTGGGCCTGAAACTTATTCAGAGATTTAAGTTGCTCTGCTTTCTCCCAAATTGTTCAAACAAACAACCCTGCCACCTTCGGCAACTTAAACGGGCGAGAAGTCATTCAGGCAATCATCCCGAAGTGTAAGGAAAGTAAAAGACAACTAGTGAGTGACTATCCACGTGTATATACATTGAGGTTATGCCACTCACCGGGGTGTCCATCCCAAACCTAGTTTTGGACATGCCTGAATGGTTGTATTCCTTTCCCTCCTCCTCCTCTCTCCTCTTGCTTTTCCTTTCACTGCACTACTGGTGGTCTGCTGGACTCTGCGCAGATGTTTCTCCCATGCTATGTCATGCTTACTTTAAAATGGCTGTTTAGGAGAGGAATGGAGAATCAACACGTGGAAGGCCATCTGCTCCAGTGGTGTTTCTAAGCAAACAGCAGATAGCACTGCTGTTGCCTTTGATCCCATGTCACTGGTTTTGGCTTAAGTTTCAGACTGCTGGCGAAGGTGCTTGGGAGCTTGTGCCTTCTGCCCTTTCCTTCCCAGTAGCAGGACTTACCGATGTTTTTTCTGAGACTTTGGAATTTTTTTTTCCTCCTGTCATTCTTAATGATTACTGGATGACTTGGACTTACCGTATTTTTCGGTGTATAAGACGCACCTTTTTCCTCCCTAAAAGTGGCTGCTAATTAGGGTGCGTCTTATACTCTGTATGCAGCTTTTTTTCCCAGCCCTAACTAGCTGCTAATGATCTTCCCAGCACTTACCTTGCAGGCTCTTTCATTGTTTCTCTCTGTGAAGAATGTTTTCCAAGTCCTAAGTCTTTGCAGCATTTGTTTCATTACTCTAACTTGCTCTGAGTAGATTTATTTCCAGCCTTAACCAGGTGCTAGCAATGTTCCCAGCTCTTACCAGCTTGCAAGCTCTTTCATTGTTAATCTCTGCCAAGAATGTATTCCAAACCCTGTCTTTGTAGGGTTTTTTCCCATTGCTTTACTTGCTCCAGATATTTCTTTCCAGCCCTAACCAGGTGCTATTAATGTACCCAAGCTTTTCATTGTTACTCTCTGTGAAGAATGTTTTCCAAGCCCTAAGTCTTTGCAGGTTTTTCCACCATTGGTCTAACTTGTTCCAAATGTTTATTTCCATCTTTAACCAGGTGCTAACAATGTTCCCAGCTCTTACCTGCTTGCAAGCTCTTTCATTGTTACTCTCTGCAAAGAATAATGTTTTCCAAGCCGTAAGTCTTTGCAGGTTTTTTTCCATTGCTCTACTTGCTCAGACTGTTTCTTTCCAGGTGCTAATGATGTTCCCAGCTCTTATGGCTTGCAAGCTCTTTCATTGTTACTTTCTCAAAATAATTTTTTTAAAGACCTTAGCCAGGGGATAAAATAACGTGCTGAACCTGACCAGACTAAGGACACTAGCTAGATGAATACTTGGTAAGCAGATTCTTTTCCCTATTTCCTCCCCAAAAACTAAGGTGTGTCTTATATTCCGGTGCGTCTTATACTCCGAAAAATATGGTACTTTCCTTTTGACTTGAGTCCTCCTCTGTGTTTCTTGCACACCCTTTTTTCTTCTGTATGGCTGCTACCAGGATGCTTTTTTTGCAGGGGCCAGTTTTCATAGTTTCTATTTGGCTCATAGTTGCTAAGTACAAAAGAAAGGGGCAAAGAGAATTGGGCACCATCAACATTTCTCCATCTTGAAAGAAAAGTCTGAAGATAAGCAATAGTTGCACCTGGTTTTAGTATTGCACATAATCAGGAATGCTGCATAATCAGACTTTTGGGAGGAAAGTAAGCAATCTCCTTCCCAAATCTTTGGGTTGTGTCCCAGTTATACAAGAAGAAATAGCATTTTTGTTTTTAAATGTAAACACATTTATGCTTCTCACACTGATAGTGGCTAGTAACCCTTATCTAAATGACGTCCAGATTCAGAGTAATCCACCTCCTCAGAAGAGATTGGCATCTTCCCAATTACACCAACACTGCAAGAGGATGAATGGCTTTTAATTAGATGAATGGCCTTTTGAAAGGAAAGTTCTTGTATTCTCATTTCAACCTTTCTCCAAAATGGAAGATCTGACAAAATATCAACCATACAGGTTATGCAGTTGAACATTGATCGTTGAATACATTAAGAGAAGAATATGGAAATAAACCAATGAAATTGAATTTATTAGTGGAGTCTTGCACTGAGCAGAGAGTAAGAGAATAGTGTTGGATATTTCTTTAGAGGTTTGTTTATATACTGCCAGTGGTGGACTCCTACGGGAACGGTCAGGTATGAAGTACCGGTAGCAAAATTTTTATTTTTTTTATTTTTCCCCCCTTCTGGGCTCTGGATATGTTTTTCCTATAGCAGTAAATGAGGTTGAATGGGTATAATTTTAGAAGAGCTGTGCGTGTTTGTGTGTGTACATACATATAGTAGATAATTTATATAGTAAATAATCAGGGGTGCGCTACTGCCCGGACAAGGGGAATGCAGTGGGGTAGCAAAAATGGAGCCCCACCCCAGAACACCCAATTTGCACTAAAAGATGTTGAAACAAAATGCATAAGCCACGCCCACAGTGTGGTAGTAAAAAATTTGGTAGCCCATCACCGAGTTTGCGGAGAGGGGTGGCATATAAATCCAATAAATCCAAATCCAATAAATCTAACTGTATACTGTATATATTTATCATTGACATCCCTCTGCCAGATCTAATGGGATGACTTAATGTAATCATGACGTGATGCTCCCTCAGATTATATGATCCCAGGCCATAAATATTTTGAGAATAGAATAGAATAGAACAAAACAGAACAGAATAGAATTCTGTATTGGCCAAGTGTGATTGGACATATAAGGAATTTGTCTTGGTGCATATGCTCTCAGTGTACATAAAAGAAAAGATACATTTGTCAAGAATGATTGTCATGGGGTAAAATAAGCAATGAGAAAACAATCAAAATTAATAAAAATCTTAAGGATACAAGCAACAGGTTACAGTCATAAGTGGGAGAAATTGGCTGATAGAAATGATGAGAAAAACTAGTAGTAATAGTAGTGCAGACTTAGTAAATAGTTTGACAGTGTTGAGGGAATTGTTTGTTTAGCAGAGTTATTTGTTTTGCAGATATGAATCTGTAAATATTACTGCAAATATTACAAATTCCAAAGTATTTTAAATCTTGAACTGAATCCCTGGAATATCTGATAAGGTACATTTTGTGCAAAGACGTTTGTGCACATACCACAGAAGAAATGGAAGTTCAGGCAATTTAAGCATGGGCTGCCTGGCATCCATCCATTATTTGCCTTGCTGCTGCAAGAGGATGTCACATGGAAGGACCAATACATGGCTTGCTTTTCAAAAAAATTAACTCAGTGGAATCACTGAATATGAGAAATGCAAATAAGAACAGCATGAAAAAGAACAAGGCAATCAAAACAAAAGGGAGTACGAATAATAAAAGTAAGAGCAAATCAAACAATCCAGAAAAAGTTCCAAATCACAGAAGGATATTAAAGAGCCTAAGCTAGTGATGGCGAACCTATGGCACTGGTGCAACGGGTGGCACACGGGGCCATATCTCCTGGAACGCGAGCTGTTACCCTACCTCCGTTTCAATGTACATGTGTGTGCTGGCCAGCTGATTTTTGGCTTGCCTGGAGCTCTGTGAGGGCATTTTTGATTTCTGGAGAGTCTCTGGGGAGATGGGGGAGGGAGTTTTTGCCTCTGGAGCCCGGAGAGGGCAAAAAACAGGCCTATCAGGCTTATCAGACCTCCAGAGGGCCTCCAGAGGAGCAGGGGAAGGCCATTTTCACCATCCCCAGGTATTGAATTATGGGTCTGGCACTGGACCAGGGTATCTACGAGACCGCCTTCTGCCGCACGAATCCCAGCGACCGGTTAGGTCCCACAGAGTTCATCTCCTCTGGGTTCTGTCAACTAAACAATGTTGTTTGGCGGGACCCAGAGGAAGAGCCTTCTCTGTGGTGGCTCCGACCCTCTGGAATCAACTCCCTCCAGGATTAGAACTGCCCCCACCCTCCTTGCCTTTCGTAAACTCCTTAAAACCCACCTCTGTCATCAAGCGTGGGGGAACTGAAACATCTCCCCCTGCCTATGTAGATTTCTGTGTATGATATGACTGTATGTGTGGTTTTTTATATATATTGGGGTTTCTTGTTTTTTAGACTTTTTAAATGTATTATTGTTATTTTAGAGTTTATCTATTAGATTTGTCATTATATATTGTTTTATCATTGCTGTGAGCCGCCCCGAGTCTACGGAGAGGGGCGGCATACAAATCTAATAAATAATAATAATAATAATGCACTTTTGGCGCCTGAGGAAAAAAATGTTCGCCATCACTGGCCTAAGCAATCCATGATATAATGGATGTTGTGCGATATAATGGCATTCATTATTGGTATGGAAAATAGCCGATTGCTGCCTTCATGAAGTGAAAACACAGTTGCTCACACATAGAACATAGAGTTGAATGAACCTCTGCAGTCACTAGATAAACGTATAGGTACTAATTCTGTTTTTATGGCAATATTTCCTTTGAATCACTTTGCTAAAGCTGTACCATGCGTCTAATGTTGTTTAACTATGTATCTTTTGTCTTTTATTCCATATTTACTACTTTCGTCTTAGTATATAAACTTCTGTTGTCTATATATTTATTTTTCTTTACATTATTTACGGTATCATAATTATATATTACTTTTACTGATGAATTTTTTGGTTTTTTGTTTGTGCTGCTTTTGTTCCCTGTGTAAGATTGTAGCCTGTGGTACAACCTTTTACAAGTAATATGAGCCCTATAATTGGAGGTAATTCTAATTATAATCAGCAAGATGTACTTCTGAATAAACATATTTTCATTCTGAGCATATTAAATGAGTTCATTCTGGAATTCTATATAAAAAACATTCTTAGATGAAAAAAACCCTGCATTCCGTCTCAGTATCTTTTGGAGGAAGTTAATAGAAAGTCTGGTGTTTCTTTTTTCTTGCAGACAATTGTAAATTATTGTGCTGCTGTTCTACTTTCCAGATGTGGAAAACAGCTTGTCTTTCCTCTT
Source organism: Erythrolamprus reginae (assembly GCF_031021105.1). NCBI lineage: Eukaryota > Metazoa > Chordata > Lepidosauria > Squamata > Dipsadidae > Erythrolamprus > Erythrolamprus reginae. The sequence continues at coordinate 70,920,167 of NC_091950.1, forward strand.
TTAAAGAGAAGACTAGTCTAGCAGAATTTGTCTCAGATGGCAATGAAATTAGAAGCACACATAAAACTGATCATTTCTGCATTGCCCCACTAATTAAAAGGAGTGATGAAAAATCACTTCAGAAATCTTCTACACTTAATGTTCAGTAGACTTTTTAAACCTGGAAACAAAGTTGTGACTTGAGTCACTTTGAGTCCATCTTCATCTGCATGTCAATTTAAAACAGTGTGAATTTGTGTGTGTGTGTGTGAAATTGGGTCATTAACAATGAATACATACAATTTCACCTTCCTAAATGATGAATCCTGTCAAGAAGGGCAATGATGCTGAACTCCAAATCATATTAACATAGATTTGTGCAGTCTATTCCCAGGGATGGTGGGAGGTAGGTCCAGCTGCAAGCTGAATCCAGGCACTAAAAAACTCAAGCTGAAACAAGTTTTGAAACCAAACCCTCATCTAAAACACATAGGCGAATAGATCAAGCCAGGCTTGGGAGCACAGAAAGAAAAGTATATTGGTACCTTGGTACTCAACTGCTTTGAAATTCATCAGATTTGGCACTGAATGCATTTTGATGTGAAATTTTTCTCCTGGTACTCACTGTTTGTTTGGTACTCCACACACAAGCTAGAACTTGTCGGCGTTGGCTGCCTTGTGTCTCACTACATTATTTCTTATGGGGAAAATTCATTTGATACACATTGTTTATGGTACTCATTGCACTTCCTGGAACCAATTAACAATGAGTATCAAGGTACCACTGTATTGTATTAAAAACAAAGCCACCTCAAAAGCAACATTCTTCAGTCCCTCAGAGTAGCTAAACATATTGAATATAAAACTGCTAAATGGAGAACATTTCCACAAAGCCAATACAGTATTTTAACTTCCCAGATCCAATTGGCAACAGGCCACTGCAGTTTTCATTGACACTCTTTGAAACCAGCCAGTGTGTCCTCTCATTTTGAGCTGCAAGGTTTTCATTGTGAGAAAAATATAAGAATCCATCTCTGTGAGGAAGGAGGTTCCACAGAGCAGAACGATCTACTCATTTTAGAGGGGCTGAACCCCAGTGGAAAAATTGTCCTTAATATTTGGTTTGCAAATTGTTTTTAATTATTTTGGATTGTTGATTTTAGTTTAATTTACTGTCCACCGCTGAGAGTTCCTGCAGTGAAATAGCCAGTCACATAAACTGTTTAAAATAAAGCAAGAGGAGAAGGGAAAAATACCTAATATGTGTCAAGTTGCGTAATGTGTCTCCACTAGGGTTCTGCATTGGGAGGCTGAAATAAGCAGAGTAGAGTAGAGTAGAATAGAATAGATAGAATAGAATAGAATAGATAGAATAGAATAGAATAGAATAGAATAGAATTCTTTACTGGCCAAGTGTGATTGGACACACAAAGAATTTTCTTTGGTGCATATGCTCTCAGTGTACATAAAAGAAAAGATACATTTGTCAAGAATCATGAGGTACAGCACTTAATGATTATCATAGGGTACAAATAAGCAATCAGGAAACAATCAAGATTAATATAAATCGTAAGGATGCAAGCAACAAGTTATAGTCATAAGTGGGAGGAGATGGGTGATAGGAAAGATGAGAAGACTAATAGTAATAGTAATGCAGCCTTAGTAAATAGTTTGGCAGTGGTGAGGGAATTATGTTTAACAGACTGATGGCATTCAGGAAAAAACTGTTCTTGTGTCTAGTTGTCTTGGTGTGCAGTGCTCTATAGTGTCGTTTTGAGGAGTTGAAGCAATTTATGTCCAGGATGCAAGGGGTCAGTAAATATTTTCACGGTCCTCTTTTTAACTCATGTAATATACAGATCCTCAATGGAAGGCAAGTTGGCAATAATTCTTTTTTAGAGACCAATGTATGCAGATATATTTTCTCTCATTGTTATTTTCCTTATTATTTTCTTATTACCATTTTACCTACCGTGTTTCCCCCAAAATAAGACACTGTCTTATATTAATTTTTGCTCCAAAGGTTGTGCTATGTCTTATTTTCGGGGGGTGCCTTATATTTGTCAAATAAGACAAATTCACAGGCAGAAAAGCTGACACCCCCAAAGAAAGTGTACCATACGGTACACTGATTACTGTACGGTACCTGTCAGTATGGCACCCACACACACAAACGACGGCACTTATATGGTACAACAGTATACTCCCGCTATTGCAGCTTCCGGCCACCAGAGGAACTACAGTCTACGCACTGTAGTGGAGAATGTAATGGCGGTGAGACAGCAGTAGACAAAGTGATGGAAGGGTCCAGCAGGGGACGCAACATTATTACGGTACCGCTATGAACAGCTTTGAATGGTATCGTATGTTTTTCCACCGTACCGTATGTAAACTTGACTACGCCTTATTTTCGAGGGGTGCCTTATATTAGCAAATTCTGCAAAACCTCTGACATGCCTTACTTTCAGGGTACCTCTTATTTTCGTGGAAACAGGGTATGTCTTAGGCTTTTTTGTTTTATTGTTAACTTTGTAAAACCCTGGGAAGAATCCCTGCAACAGAAATAGAATTATTACACGATTTTCACAACGTGTCTTTGTGATGATGGTTTATCAGCAGGCAATAATGGAGTTTAAGCAACGTTTGAGGAATGTGGCAGGACAGCCAAAGCAACCTGCCTTCCTAGAGACATATATAAATGTAATCGTCTTTGGTCCAAATCAAGTAATTGTGTACAAATATAGGAGACTTCTAACTTTAATATGCTTTAATGTGCTTCCAAAAGCTGTTCTTGATGGAATGTCCGATTATGCAGTAAAATTGCCCTTGTGGTAAAAGGGGCAGTGAAACTATTCTCCTTTTAGAAACATGCACAATTAAGATTTTTATAATCTTTTTCTTGTTAATTTAGACATTTAGAACTTTTTTTATATATAGTTGCTGCTGGCTGATCGAAACAGTTTTGTTTCTTTGAATCTAAAAAAAAAATCTATACACTCTATTGTTTGTTGAACTGCCACGATTTGATCATCTTGACTTGTATTTTCGTTTTTATTTACTGTTCACTCTATTATGTATTTGTGGAATTCTGGTTGTTGACCGCAATAAAGTTTTGTTTGTTTCTTGATTTGGCTGTGCTCTCAGATACTTTCCCAGCTCTGGCCATGTAATGAGAAATTATTTTTGGTAAATTCCTCTGTCAGTGTCTGATCAGTTCCCTCTTCCTCTGTTGTGCATGGAGACCTTCTTTCTCAATCTTTTCTGTCTTTGTGCATATGGAGATTGTGGTTTTGCTTGGGAAACTGAGTTCCTTGCCTAAGTAGGACGGTCCCCACAGATATATAATTTTATAAAAATTTCCCTTAATTTTAGCACATACTGGTTGTATTAGAGATGTCTGTATTTCTTTCAATCCACTGCTTTCCCAAGACACTGTATCTACAGGTTTTTTCCACTGGCTTTTTGTTGACAGATATATAAAATGGTAAATGTAGACATTTTATTTGGAACAATGTAAGAAATCATTATTCTAAAAATTTAGCACAGCTAAATTTCTCAGTCGCTACATGCAACGCTGGCGGCTTCAGGAGATGCTATCCCAGTGTGTGTTGTGGTTAGCTCTGGCCCAGCTCCTGCCCCAAGGAATGTGGAGGTGGATGTGGGGGAAACATCCACATGTCACAGGCCTGTTTTGCTCCCGATAGAGTCAACTAGTGAAGTATCCGATGACGAAGGAAGTGTGGGTGTGATGGAAGAGTGGGGCTTGGCCCAGGAGGAGATCAATCTTTCTTATCTTCCTTATCTTCTTTGGATTCAGAGGAGGAACGTATGACAGACCCACGCATGCGTAGAGCTATGCATAGGAGAGAACAACTTAAAACATAAGGAGATAAGAGAGGCCACCTGTGGTTGGGTGGGGCTCCAGTAATTAGAGCTGCTGATAAAATAGCAACGTGCTGGCTTGGCCGTTGTGGAAGATTATCTGATCATAGTTCGTCAAGGTGAATTGTTGTTTCCTGATTGTATTCAAGACTGTGTTTGGATTCCTGGACTTTGGATTATACTTCATTGTGAGTGTTTATCACTGTTTGGACAACAGTATCTGTGACCCAATTTCACAGTTACTGAGTTAATAATTGGACTTCGTTCTTGTATTGTATTTCAACTGTGCATTGTTGCTACAAGAAATCCCTTTGAAGTTTAAAAGGGAGTTTTTTCTTCTCTTCTGTTGATAAAAAACATTTATTTGCCTTCTATCTTGTGTGTGTGTCTGCTTGGACTAATTAACCTGTAATTAAGGACAGTTGGCACATGCAGGCAGAACAGTGTGGAGGAGTGGGCACAGCTCAGCAAGCTTCACAGCCACATGAAGCACCACCAGGAGGTATGGGAAGGCCTTCCGGGACACTCAGTGCTCCTCTGCCGAGGCCCATGGGAGTCATGGTTGGCCTGGCAATCCTTCCCCCTGCTGTCCCTCCCCTGCGGGTGCCTCTCACCTGGGCCAGCTCCTCCCAACAGATGGCATGGTAGCAGACTCCACAGAACACCCACATCTGCACAGAGCACTGGTAGCAGATGTGGTACTCACAGCAGCCCAGGTCCACCACCTCCAGCTCGCCATAGCATAGGACGCAGCTGCCTGGGTCCTCCAGGCCAGGCCTCCTCCACCCAATCCCTGCTGTAGCTGCAATGCTGGTGGCTTCAGGAGATTCTAGCCTGGAAGGAATGGGAGATGGCAGCCTGGCAAGCTTTGCATCCACAACTGCAACAGCAGTGGCTTCAGGAGACACTGGCAGATGGGGAGGGGGCTGTCCATCCCAGCAAGCTTCATAGCCACATGGCTGTGAAGCTTTCCTGGCTGCCCCTCCTCTCCACCGTGGCTGCAACAATGTGGTTTCAGGAGAAGCTTGCAGGTAGGGATGGGGCTGCCTGGCCCAGCAAGCTTTGTAGTCATGTGCCTGTGAAGGGCCTTGCCAGGCTGAGGCCCCACATCTCCACCGCAGCTGCAACGCCAGTGTCTTCGGGAGATGCTGGCCTGGCGGGAAAGGAGGAGGCTAGCGCAAATGCTTACCTGTGTATAGCAGGAGGAGGCGGTTCTGTAGATGCACATGGCAAAGGCAAGGCAGGGCAAGCATCAGGATGGGCCCCGGTTTGGGGGCATGGCCAGCCAGCAGTCACTGTTGGTTTGGCGAGTGGTGACCCTGCTCAAATTACTGCTACTGGTTCTCCTGAACTGGTGCAAACCAGTAGCAACCCACCACTGACAGTCACTCATGCCAGATTAGGTATTGGCATGAGACCTATATGAGGCTGCCCTTGAAGAGTATTCAGAAACTTCAGCTAATATAGAATGCAAGCAGAGTGGGCAGTTATGTGGGCTTGTAGAGCAACTACACCTGAGTTCCATAAATGTATTGCTTGCCAGTTTGCTTCTGGGTACAATTCAAGGTTCTCGTTTTAACCCTTAAAGGTCACTCATTTGGGGATTCTTCTTGTAATCACCTAAATTATTATTTTCAACTGGCTCTGGAAAGTTCTGTGTCTCTTTGATATGCGCTATAGTATTACAGTAGAAACCAGTGATGGCGAACCTATGGCACGGGTGCCACAGGTGGCACACAGAGCCATATCTGCTGACATGCGAGCCATTGCCCTAGCTCAGCTCCAACATGCATGTGTGTGGCAGTCAGCTGATTTTTGGCTTGCACAGAAGCTCTGGGAGACTGTTTTTGGCTTCCAGATAACCTTTAGGGGATGGGGAGGATGTTTTTACCCTCTCCCAGCTTCAGGAAAGCCTTTGTAGCCTGGGGAGGGCGAAACACAAGCCTCCTGTGCCCATTTCCAACCTTCAGGGGGCCTCTAGGGGGCAGGGAAAGCTATTTTCAACCTCCCCAGGCGTTGAATTATGGGTGTGGGCACTGACACATGCACGCTAGTGCAGGTACATGCTCTTTTGGTACCAGAGGAAAAAAAAGTTAGCCATCACTGGTATAAACTATCTATACTATATATGCATCTATTGTTCTCTCTCAACTCCTGCTTCTCTCTCAACTCCCCCCAGAGATTAGAATTGCCCCCACCCTCCTTGCCTTTCGTAAGCTACTTAAAACCCACCTCTGCCATCAGGCATGGGGGAACTGAGATACTCTTTCCCACTAGGCCTTTACAATTTTATGCATGGTATGTCTGAATGTATGTTTGGTTTTTACTTTAATGGGTTTTTAATTGTTTTTACTATTGGATTATTGTGTATACTGTTTTTTTATTGTTGTTAGCTGCTCCGAGTCTCTGGAGAGGGGCGGCATACAAATCCAATAAATCAAATCAAATCAAATCAAATTAATTCTTGTTCCTATTTGCGAGTTCAATTTTTTGACATTTTTCTGGTCTTTAATAAATGAACACCAAACGATATCTTTTGCTAGCTAATTGGAGTAGCATACGTGATTGATCTGATCTGATCTCTATATAGGAATTACCTAGGAATGTGTGGGATTCAAACTAAACTGGAGAATTTTTGAAACTTTATCACCCAGTGGAAGTATTTTGAGTGCTTTGTGGCCTCGTCCAGCATGAGATCACATAGAACCCTTGGTAGCTTTCTATAGTACTGGGAATACAATTGATCATATTTGTCATGATCCTGTAATTTTGGCAGTTAATCTGAAGGAGTATTCAGAGAACTATGTAATCCAGGTCCAAACTTTCAATTCTTTTTATCAAGTGTGACCAATTACTCATTTCCTTGACTAATGCATATCATGTCTCATTATGTCTTGTAGATAGATAGGCTGTTCAACCTATAAGGAATTATACATTCTTTCTAGAATAAACAATCCCAGCTTCATTACAGGGGGCAATAGTGAAATACCTCTTGGGGGGGAAATTATCAGATCTTGAAAATTTGAACAGCTAGATAATTTGTGGCCAACATCCCTTTTTTATACACGTACTGAATGAATTGGCCAGATACAAATATTCAAGGATTAAACATCTTGTATAAATTTGTCTCAATTGGGTTTGGGTCATACTGGAAGAAGATCTTTGCCAGCAACCAGGGAAAAAACGTTGTTGATCCTCATGAACTTTGGAGTGGAATTTGATACTATTGCCTTTAGAAGTGTTTCCTAGGTCAGTGTTTCCCAACTTTGGCAACGTGAAGATATTTGGACTTCAACTCCCAGAATTGTCCGCTGGCTGGGGAATTCTGGGAGTTGAAGTGCAAATATCTTCGAGTTGCCAAGGTTGGGAAACACTGCTCTAGAGCAGCGTTTCCCAACCGGTGTGCCGCAGCACACTAATGTGCCGTGAGACACAGCCAGGTGTGCTGCGGAGCTCCTAGGGAAGCTCCAGCTGGGCGGGGCGCTGCGGGTGCCGGGGCGGGCTTTCCCAAAACAGACAGAGAAAGCCCTCTCTCGCAGCCCCCTGGCTGGGAGTGCTTTCGCTGTGAGAGAGGGCTTTCTCCGTCCGTTTCGGGAATGCCCGCCCCCCCTCTCGCGCGCGCGCCGCTCCCCTTTTCTCTCAGCCCTCCCTAGCTTCGCTTCTCAATCCCTCCCTCCTTCCGTCTTTCCTTCCCCTCAGCCGTTCTGTCTGGGGGTCTCCCGCTCTTCCCTTCCCCGCCTCCCAGGCTTTGCCTTCACCACCCCCACCCCCTTTTTGGTTGGCAAGGAGTCCTTTGCCGCATCCTGCAATTCGCACTCGGCTCGAGGCCGCTTTCCCTGGCTGCGCTCTTTCTTTCTCTCTCTCTCTCTCCCGTGAGCCGGGGGAAGGAAAAAACAAACAAACAAAAACTTCTTGCAACGGGCCAGCCCGCGCGCTCGTGCCCGCGCTCGTCCCTTCAGCAGCAAGGGAGGGAAGTCAGAGGGCGATGGAGCGAGCGAGCGCTCTTGTCCTCGGTGCCCTCTGCAGCCTGCCTTCCTTCTTCTTTGCCGCCACTGAGGGACGGAGAGAAGGATAGAAAGGAAAGAGGGAGGGAGGAAAGAGGGAGGGATAGATAGAAAGGAAAGAGATAGAAAGGAAAGAGGGAGGGAGAGATAGAAAGGAAAGGGGGAGGGAGGAAAGAGGGAGGGAGAGATACAATGGAAAGAGGGAGGGAGAGATAGAAAGAAAATAGATAGAAAGGAAAGAAGAAGGGAGGAAAGAGGGAGGGAGAGATAGAAAGGAAAGAGGGAGGGAGAGATAGAAAGGAAAGAGGGAGGGAGGAAAGAGGGAGGGAGAGATAGAAAGAAAATAGATAGAAAGGAAAGAGGGAGGGAGAGATAGAAAGGAAAGAGGGAGGGAAGAAAGAGGGAGGGAGAGATAGAAAGAAAATAGATAGAAAGGAAAGAGGGAGGGAGAGATAGAAAGGAAAGAGGGAGGGAGAGATAGAAAGGAAAGAGGGAGGGAGGAAAGAGGGAGGGAGAGATACAATGGAAAGAGGGAGAGAGATATAGAAAGAAAATAGATAGAAAGGAAAGAGGGAGGGAGGAAAGAGGGAGGGAGAGATAGAAAGGAAAGAGGGAGGGAGAGATAGATAGAAAGGAAAGAGGGAGGGAGGAAAGAGGGAGGGAGAGATACAATGGAAAGAGGGAGGGAGAGATAGAAAGGAAAGAGGGAGGGAGAGATAGAAAGAAAAGAGATAGAAAGGAAAGAGGGAGGGAGGAAAGAGTGAGGGAGAGATAGAAAGGAAAGAGGGAGGGAGGAAAGAGGGAGGGAGAGATACAATGGAAAGAGGGAGGGAGAGATAGAAAGAAAATAGATAGAAAGGAGAGAGGGAGGGAGGAAAGAGGGAGGGAGAGATAGAAAGGGAAGAGGGAGGGAGAGATACAATGGAAAGAGGGAGGGAGGAAAGAGGGAGGGAGAAATAGAGTGAAATGGAGGAAGAGATATTTTTTTTTGTACAAACTTTTCTTTAGCCCCCACCCCCACTCGAGAGAGAGAGAGAAAGAGAGACATAGCAAGAGAGAGAGAGAAAAAGAAAGAAAGAGATAGCAAGAGAGAGAGAGAGAAAGAGATAGAAAGAGAGAGAGAAAGAGATAGCAAGAGAGACAGAGAAAGAGAGAAAGATAGAGAGCGAGAAAGAAAGAGAGATAGCAAGAGACACAGAAAGACAGAGAAAGAGAGATAGCAAGAGAGAGAAAGAGAGACAGAGAGAGAGAGAAAGAAAGAGATAGCAAGAGAGACAGAGAAAGAGAGAGAGAGAAAGAGATAGCAAGAGAGACAGAGAAAGAGAGAGAGAGAAAGAGAGAGAGAGAGAAAGAAAGAGACAGAGAAAGAGAGACAGAGAAAGAGAGAGAAAGAGAGAGAATGAAAGAGAGATAGCAAGAGAGGCAGAGAGAGACCAAGGAGAGAGAAAGACATAGAGGGAGGGAAGGAGGGAGAGAGAAAGGGAGCAAAAAAGAGAGGAAGAAAGAAAGAGGGATGGAGAGAGAGAAAGAAGGGAAGGAAGGAAGAGAGAGAAAGAGGGAGGGAGAAATAGAGTGAAATGGAGGAAGATATATTTTTTTTGTCCAAACTTTTCTTTAGTCCCCCCGCGCCCCCCCCGTCCCCCCGTTCAGTGTTCCCCAGGATTTTGAAAATATGAATAATGTGCCGCGGCTCAAAAAAGGTTGGGAAACACTGCTCTAGAGGGTATGTTAACATTCCTGGCCTTTTCATTTCTTGATTAGATAATTTCAGTGATTTATAAAACTTATATCTATATACAGTATTTTTATTTTTAATAATAACTTCAAATTAATTATTAAATAACTTGAAGTCTTATAGAGTGTAACATTAGAAGCAGAAAGGAGCAGCGGGGGTTTGCTCCCGGCTCTGGCTGGTTCTGCAAACTGGTAGTGTCGGCAGGGGCTGGCGCTGCCGACCCGCCTACACCCAATGTGCCTGCAAACTGGTAGCAAAGGGTTGAACCCATTACTGGAAAGGAGATAACAATGTTGCGATTAATGAAAAATGTAGCTAACCAAATTGACAGTTCTAAACTCCCCTTAATTTTCTTTCTTTAAAACACTTGGATTTTTTTAAAAAATCCTAAAATGATATTTAAGATGCTCTGAGCTTGAAAAGTTAAACCTGACCGTTATTTATTTCTATGTAAATAATTGAATATTCCTATGTTTGATTGATTTGATTTGATTTTGATTTTATTGGATTTGTATGCCGCCCCCTCTCCGTAGACTCGGGGCGGCTAACAACAGTGGTAAACAGCATATGACAATCCAATATAAACAGTTAAAAACCCCTATTGTAAAACCAAACATACATACAGGCACACCATGCATAAAATTGTAAAGGCCTAGGGGGAAAGAGTATCTCAATTCCCCCATGCCTGGCGGCAGAGGTGGGTTTTAAGAAGCTTACGAAAGGCAAGGAGAGTGGGAGCAATTCTAATTCTATGTATCATTTACTGAATTAATTATGACATTCATACTGGACTTTCCCCCCAAAATTCTAGATAGTCCAGTGTATTATATTCAGTGTAGAATATTTCTATACTGTAATTAAATTAAAGGGCTAAAATTCTTAAAACTAAAATTTTGTCTTCATTGAAAAATTTCCCTATCTGATATTCTACCAAATATTGACTTACAAGTTCTAGATATTCCAGACAACAAGTTCTATTAATCAAAATATGATTGCCAAATTTTAAGAATCTAACAAGTATTAAATACCCAGACATATTGTGACAATGGAATGGATTTAGATGGAGGTAGCAAAAATGTCAAGAAGGTTAACATATGAAAGATAATATGAAAAGAAATTGGGATGTTTTGCTTTGGAAAAAAAGCAGCTAAGGGCAGGCTTCATAGCACCTTTACCAATATCTAAAAGGTTAACACTTAGAAGAACAAAATTTGTTGTGCTTGGTTTTAGAATGCAGGTTACTAAATAAATATTTTAGGTTCTAGGAAGAAAAGTTATAAACTTTTTAGGAAATAAATCCTAGCAGTTTGATAGTGAGAACCCTCACTCATGTAGGTGGTAACTTATCTTTTAATAGATGTGCTTAAATTAAAATTAACTAACTATCCATCTAATGGAAATTACTTAATTTGCATTCCTGCACTGGGTTGGTAATTTAGCTGAGTAATACAAATTACTTTTTCAATTCTAAGACTCTGAGATTTAATATCATGGACACCAAATGATATTGGATAATGATAACTTTCCTGCAAAATTTCCCTCAAATGATAATTTCTCTGCAAAATCCCCCACCACACACACACAGTTCGAATGGGGAGCTTCCATCAGAAAAGCTCTGTTTTGCATGACTATCACCAAATCTCAGATTGAGATTTGGATTCAGGAAAGATCAGTCATGAACTTCATTATCGCGGCACAGAAATCAGAGAATGTAACTATCTGTCACAGTTTTCTCTCTCAGAGTATGTACAAAAATAGAATCTTCAACGTTTTATTCCTCGGGACTATATCAAGTGTTAAGTAACTGGACACCATGTGTAAAAACTACAGTTCCAGCTGTGCAGGATGTGCATGAAGGCAACCCTGCCTCCCCTCATCCTCTGGCAGCCTTCCCCGCCACAAATGCACATTTTTTGTTTCCTCCACCCACATAAGCTAGGGTAGCATCCGGTCCTTCAGTGAAGAAATACTAACACAATGCAGTGAACTATTGTACGGTTTCCCTGTCAGCTTAAGAAAATAGAAGTAATGATACTGGCAGATACTGAGGGATCCCGAATTATTTATTTGGTCCTGCAGGTGCTTTGCAGTTATTAGAAATCATCTAATATTTTGATAGCATCCCTTCTAGTCCTGTAGTCCCTGTAAATTAGTAGTTTTGTGGTGGTATGAGCTTGTGCTTTCCATATGTGAATTCATTAACTTGCTGAGTACAAAAGTCCAGTACATTGCACTTGGGTCAAAAGCACAAAGGCACTTTCAGGTTGAAAGGTTTACCTGATGACATCACTGTTCTCCAAGGAATGCACAGTCAGGGATTCATCTCTCCAGCAGAAGCTGGAGTGAAAGACAGGCGCTCACCCTGTTAGATATTTGCCTGGGTGACCTACCCAGACAGGGTAAAAGTCAAAAGTTCAGATTTGTTTATTGCATGTTGATTGGTTGCCTTCTTTTGGTGCTTAAAATGTATCTTTGTAAAACTGCCCTGTTGCTGGGCTAGATTGTATAAATAGGAGAACTGTCATTGTATAGAGCTCTCAATACTCCATTGCTTCTTGACTGAATTGACTTCCTTGTCCTGTTAGCGAAATAAACCTTGCTTGATTCAACCTTGCTTTGAGAGTTATTACATTGGCGACAACCCACACCAGCACTCAGGTCTCGAACACGAGCTTGTTATCCTTCAATTCAGCATCCTAATTATGTGAGCCACCATGTTCCTTAGTCCAGTAGCTTGATGGGATGTAAACTAAGGACCTCATCTATGACAAGATAGTTATTAGTCCAGTGGTGACCATCTTCCATTCATTGCTACTTCCCATTTCTCCTTGAACTGACATTGTCCAGGTGCCAATTCCCAGAGACACATGGATTTTATACTCAGAAGGCCAGGCAGAGACAGGGCTGCCCTGAATGAGGTTGCCCCTTTAAATCCCATTGGCCCTTTTGAGGGGGAGAAGGTCATTCTTTCTGGTGACCTCAGAGAGTGTACACCTGAGCATCCCATCAGTGGCCGGCTGGCCTATTTTGCGGACTGATGGGAGGAGTCCACTTCAGACACTTGGATTAGAGAGGCAATTCGATCCAGTCTCTTGCTAGAATTCCCCTGAGTTTTGTATCTGCTGTCTGGTTTCTAGAGCACTCATGGAGACAGCTGTCCATCACTTACTGGTCACCAGGCCATCGAGACAGTTCTGTAGGATCAACGTGGACAAAGATTCTACTCGGTCTTGTTTATAGTTCCCAAGACCTCCGGGGAGTGGAGGGCAGTTCTTGACCTCAAATGAACGAACCGTTACATCATCTACAAATGGCTCAAGATGCACTCACTTTCAACCATATTAGAGGGCATTAGGGAGGGCAATCTCCCCTCTTCCATTGATCTTACTGAGGCATATCTGCATTTTGAGAGATCCCAAATTATTTATTTGGGCCTGCAGATGCTTATTGTCCCACATCACCGGCAATACCTGAGATTCCAGTTCGCTGGAACTCATTACCAATATAAGGCAATGCCATATATTGCTAATATTTGTATATTGCTCAGAAGGAAATATCTGAACATATTTCCTTCTGAGCGGAAGCTGGAGTTGCTTCTTCTCCTTCCACTATAAACCAAATGTTCTCGTGCAAATAGAAACACATATTTACCTCCAGGGGTGGGCAGCAGGCAGGACGGCGTGTCTCCGAGGACTCGGGGCGGCTCACAACATAAATGAAGCTGTGTGCCCAGCTCCAGCTGATCATCCCACCCTCCCATCCTCCTCCTCTTCCTCGGAAAGTGGCAGAGAGACCAGCACTGGCAGAAGTTGCAGGGGGCCCATTTCCTCCCCCCTCTTTTCTCAACAGCTCATTGGCACTCGTTCACCTGGCTACCCAGCCTGAGGCAGGGGGTGACCAAGGATGGAGAGCACAGGAAACGCAAAGCAAATTGTCATCCCAGAGAGCAACACTGGTGAGGTTGTAAGTCGAGGACTTAACAGTTCACTTGAAGGATGATTATCATTCAAGCCACTCCTGTCTGGTCACATGGCCGGCAAGCCACACCCACAAAATAAGCCACACCCACAGTGTGGCAGTAAAAATTTTGGCTGCCCATTACTGCTTACATCCATTGTGCTGCAAAACTGATTCACCAGCTCCAAAATACAAGCCGTAGTTAATGTCAAATCACACAGAGTATATGAGTATTTCAGCACATATTTCTGGCCCCTTGAACAGCAAAAAAAAAAAAGTTTTCTTTTTTATAGTTCTCCATAAGATATTTTGTCATTCCACTTTTTTTTGTCTTTATGTGCTTCTTTTGTTCTCCTGCTCTCTGAAGCTACATCTAGCGGTACCTTTTGGGTCTTTTCCCATGTTATTTTGTGTTGAGTGAATTGCAAGAAATGTATATGCTAGAGTTACAGAGTATAGTAGCATCCACCCATTCTCTTTCCCTGCTTTAATATATTGAAAACAAGGGAAGGCAAAGAAAAGCCTTGTTTCACTGCCAGAAAGGAGGAACAGATTAAACTCTCAGGAAGCTACCAGGGATTCCACATTTTACTTTTGAAAACTTGACCTCCCTCCTTTGCAGCAACACAAGGGAAAGAGGATAGGCCTACAAGCTGTAAATCATTTCTCATCACATTAAGTAAAAGTCTCATCGCTAAGATCCTGCTGGGAAGGTGAGAAGAGCAGAAGAGAGGGCAAATAGCAGGAGCCCGTTTTTTTTTTAAAAAAATTGGTATTCTCACTGGCTCCGAGAAAGGAGATGAAAACAGCACAGACAATGAAGAGACTGTCACAATCGATTTTGCTCATGTGCCAAGTTCCTGGCTGATATTGGCGCAACAATGACTTATAGCTAAAGAAAGGGTCAGGTGGGGAGATCTGAAGAAAGGCGCTCAAGGGAACGTTCTCTGTGCGGAAAAAGCTAGGAGCAGCTCAGCTGCTGTGAAGCTATGCGCTCTGCATCAGCTACATTTGGGAGATTTCCAAATTATCTTTGCGCTAAGGCATTGTTTCTTTCCTTGGGATATGATCCTGGCAGCTTGCAGACCAAAAACTACTGAGGATTTTTTTTGTTTTTTGTTTTACTGTAGCGCATATAAAACTAAACTAGAGGTATAACAAGCAGGAAGAGGGAGATTGTGATATTGCTGTATAGAGAGCTGGTGAGACCACATTTGGAATACTGTGTTCAGTTCTGGAGACCTCACCTACAAAAAGATATTGACAAAATTGAACGGGTCCAAAGACGGGCTACAAGAATGGTGGAAGGTCTTAAGCATAAAACGTATCAGGAAAGACTTAATGAGCTCAATCTGTATAGTCTGGAGGACAGAAGGAAAAGGGGGGACATGATCGAAACATTTAAATATGTCAAAGGGTTCAGGAGGGAAGTGTTTTTAATAGGAAAGTGAACACAAGAACAAGGGGACACAATCTGAAGTTAGTTGGGGGAAAGATCAAAAGCAACATGAGAAAATATTATTTTACTGAAAGAGTAGTAGATCCTTGGAACAAACTTCCAGCAGACGTGGTAGATAAATCCACAGTAACTGAATTTAAACATGCCTGGGATAAACATATATCCATCCTAAGATAAAATACAGAAAATAGTATAAGGGCAGACTAGATGGACCAGGAGGTCTTTTTCTGCCGTCAGACTTCTATGTTTCTATGTTTCTTTGTTTCTATGTTTCTAAATCATAAATTTCCCTCTAGATTCATTCTAACAATGGCTACTGTGCAGTGAAGGGCTTCCAAAATTTTTACTACCACGCTGTGGGTGTGGCTTATACAGGATGCCCTGCATTTTCTTTCAACATCTTTCAGTGCAAATTGGGTCCACTGGGGCGGAGCTCCATTCTTGCTACCCCACTGCATTCCCCCTTGTCCGGGCAGCAGCCCACCCCTGCTAGTGTGGCATCACCACTACCAGCAATTCCACGGATGGTATTATTATTCTACAGGAATCCATTTAAGCATCACAGATGGAGCCTCATGTAAATGGCTGCATCTCTTCCCACATTCTTCTTTGTTAATTTTGGTTTTAGTCATCCTTATTCCTGAAGCTGCTTTTTATGGTATTTTGCTGCGACATTTCTGGAAATTTCAAAAGCTAAAACAATTGCAATCCCACCCCCCAAATGAACTTTGAACTTTTATTTTATTTTCTGTAGAGAGGCAACTGGCTTCCTTGGTCCCAATAAGATTCAGTGTTATTTTTATATTGCCATCCAAATTTGATATATCAACAATTGAAATAGTCTATTGCCTGTTACTATCATCCTACTTTATCATATGTGGAATTTCTATTCTTACTTAATCCTTTTTTCAACAGAAAGAAAATCCTTGTCCTGATTTTATTCCATGCTATATGATAGAGATAACAGGTTCTCCAGATCTTTATCAAAAGAAAAATAAATAGGCAGGTTTTGTTTTCTTTGCACCTTTGCACCTTTTTCACAGCTGAAAAAGCGCTAAATATATATATTTTTAATCTAGCTAGGTAGCCAAAACCTCCAGTCTAAACTCTCTCTTTTGCATGATGTACATATGTGTTTATTTGTTTCCTTTTCTGTAATACAGAAATGCAAAAACTAATGCCCTTCATTTTGGATATAACCATTGAACATATATTTGGAGCTGGAAAGAATTGTCAAAAATATCTGGAATGTAGCAAGTTATCTTATTGCAGTTACTTCAGTTTATTAGCAAGAGATCTCCCAGATTTGATACTCTTTTTTTTAGGAAATATGAATGACCTTCTCTGGTTTTATTCTTAGGAGAACTTTAAATAAAATGTCTTCAATTAATATTTTGGTACTGATTTTTGATGATGCTAGACTTTGCTTTACAAATATTTTATCTGTTGATAAACCTATGACTTAAACAGTGATGGGCTAAGAGCCAGAACGCCCGGAACACGGTTCCGGTAGCGGCAACAGAGTGTGTAGGCCTGCTCTGTTGCCACTGGGCATGCACACGCCATGCACTTGCAACCGGCGTGATTCCAGTAAAAAATACCATTTTTTTGCTTCTGCACAAGCGCAGAAGCAAAGAAACTGCAATTTTTACCCAAATCTCGCTGCCGCAAGGACGTCAATGCGAGATTTCGGCTGCTGCACATGCACAGCAGCCAAATCTAGCTGCAGCACCTAGAGTGGCAGCTAGGGCCAGCAAGCAACAGCCACCCGTCTGAGGTCCGGATGGGTGGCCTGTTCTCTGTTCTCCCATGCCGCAGGCATCTCTTGGTGCACAAGACAGAGCACAGAGCTCGGGGCTGCCCTGCCTGCTCCCCACGCCATGGCCCATTGAACAGGAGATAGCAGGTAAGAGTCGTGGTGTGGTGAAGCGGGTAGGTTGCTTGTGCCAGTGTCGGGGGGTGGCGTGGCGGTGGCTGGCAATGCGGCAGGCCGATGGGAGCTGGCAGCTCCCATTGCTCATGCCGTTGTCAGGGGGTGGGGAATGGTGTCGTGGCAGCTGCCAATGCGGCGGGCCGATGGGAGCCAGCAGCTCCCATTGCTCATGCTGTTGTCAGGGGGTGGGGAGTGGCGTAGTGGCAGCTGCCAATGCAGCGGGGCGATGGGAGCCAGCAGCTCCCATTGCTCATGCCAACGTCAGGGTGTGGAGGATGGCATAGTGGCAACTGGCAACGCGGCGGACCAATGGGAGCCAGCAGCTCCCATTGCTTGTGCCAGCATCAGGGGCAGGGGGTGGCAACCAGCAGTGCGGGGGGTGGCAGCGTGGCAGAAAGCAGTGCGGCAGCTGGCAGCGCCGCGGGCAGATGGGAGTGGGATGGGGAGCATCACGTCAGGGCGGCAGGGGCTGCTAGCGCAGCTCTTACCTTATTTTGCCGGTCACGAGTGACCAGCAGCTCTTATCTCCAATTTCCAATTTCCGTGCAAAACCCCCTTCAGAAATCTCACGTGCACGTCTTCATGTGAGATTTGGCTTCTACGCATGTGCACTCCCGGCGCGTTCTGCTAGGGCTGAAATTGGTAGCCCGCCCCTGGACTTAAATTATCAAGAAGGGTACTTTATAGAAATTGGAGAACATATAAAGTTATCCTACATAATTTCTCAATGTATTCAATACCGAATATTTCCATATTAACTCAAACCAAAAAGAGTGAATTACATCAGTATATTACATCAAAGAAATGAATTCAAGCAATGAATCCCAGGCCCTGGGGATATGGTTTCAAATAGCAAAGGTATTAAAAGTAAGATAACTTCAGGAAAAGTACAATGGACTGAATATCCTTTAAAATATCCTTTAAATAAAAATTATTTATTTAAATAATAAATAATATTGGATTTTATCTAAGACACTAGTTAACATAGGGGCAGTTACATAGAAGGTTTTTTTTCATGCACTGGAGAAGAAATATTGTTATGACTGGTCAGCTAAATGTTTAGGCTGGATTTGGCATTTTTATTCAAGTCCTTCCCAAGGACCTGGGATAGGCAATGCAATTGTTTGATGTTGTTAAAGGTATCATTATAGGATGTAAACTTTTTAAGTACAGCTGTTTTTTCCAATTGACTGATTATGATTTTGTCAGTGCCAATGGTGTTCAAGTTGCGCCTCAGCTATTTGGGATTGTATATACTGTCTTTGCTTTCTTTTGTTACAGTTGTTCTGTTTCTATTTGCAGATTTGTGGTTTTGTCCAGTTCTTTCTTTTCTCTCCTCTGCTGTCTCACATCTAGTATCTAGGCTTTTTTGTCTTTCTTATCGACAATTGTTAACTCTGAGAATATTATATGTGGCAGGTGCTTGTCAGTTTGCATTCTAAAATCTCTGAGCACTTTAACTTCTTTGGTTTCTATTTCTTTGTCCATTGTATGGTCCCACCAGTTCTTGCTTGCAGACAAATGGTATTTCTTGCAGATATTTCAGTGCTTCATTGCTGCCACTTTGTCAGGCCATTGTTTGTAGTCAATTTATACAATCTTGCAGCAGCTAACTAGGTGGTCCACTGTTTCTTCAGCTTCGTTGCAAAGGTGGCCTTTCCTATCTGTTGCTGTCTTCTCAGTTCTGGCTTTGTAAGCATTGCCCTTAAGACTTTTATGTGTGTGATGTGTATGTGTGCATGTGATGCCTTCCTTTGGAAAATTAGGGAATGACAAAATAATTCATAAATAAATAAGGGGGGGAATCCAACTTTTAAAAACATTTTATTAAATCAGTGTACAGCAGAGTACATAAAACTCATACTATTGGCAAAATCCTTACCCCAAATCCTTCCTCCATCTTAAATATACTATATTGCCTTTTGATATTCAATACATTATAACTAATATTATTATAATCTGACCTATGATGCTATGCATTTTAAATGATGTAATCATTAAATTTATTAAATAACGACCATCAATTAAACTTATCCCTGTAACTATTTCACTTCCTTCTGATTAAACCTGAAATTTAAATTCGTAGAAGGAAAATGAAATTAGCTTTTAATTGGTTTAAAACATCAAACTAAAAATTGCAAGTATTTGACAATATTGTCAAATTTTTGCTATTTCCATACAAGCAAAAACTTTTGCAGCATAGGCAATCTAGAATTTTTCTCTCTTGGGATATTTCTCCAAGTAGCATGAAAGAACTACTTATAGTTGCCCCTCTAACTGTAAATGCTTTAATTTTATACATTTGCAACTGAAACATACCGTGTTTCCCCGATAGTAAGACACCCCCAATTGTAAGACGTATCGGGGGTTTCAGGGGGGTCGGCTAATATAAGTCATACCCCAAAAGTAAGACATATGTCTTACTTTCGGGGAAACACGGGGGGTATTGCCGGGGGGAGGGAGCCGTTCCTGGAGGGCTCTTCTTGCCCGGGGTTTTCTTACACGCCTTGCTCGCCGCCGCGCCCTGGCCTTTGCCCGGGGAGCCTCACTCGCCGGCCGAGCCTTGCGTGGGGCTGTGGCGTGGAGCGGCCAGCGAGCGGCAGCGGTCCATTTTCAGGCTGCCCAGGATCTCCGCCTCGGGGAGGTCTTCGGCATCGCTCAGTGAGCCCGTGGACATGGCCTCGGGACGGCGGGGGCAGGGAAAGGGAGTCCGCTCAGCTCGCTTCGGACCAGCACCGTCCTTTGCTTGAGTCTCCCTTACGCAGCGCGCCACCGCCAGCTGGCACCAGGCTGCGTAAGGGAGATTCTCCTGGGCGCGCAGCTCCCTCGCCAGCGCCGCAAACTGCTACGCCGCTTCGGCCAGGGCCGCCGCCTCGCCCGCCAGGTGGCCCAAGCTCTGGGCGCAGCGCGCCACCGCCAGCTTGGGCCACCCGGCGGGCGAGGCGGCGGCCCTGGCCGAAGCGGCGGAGCAGTTCGCGGTGCTGGCGAGGGAGCTGCGCGCCCAGGAGAGTCTCCCTAATGCAGCACGCCACCGCCAGCTGGCACCAGGCTGCGTAAGGGAGATTCCTTTAAGGGCTGGGAGAGGACGGTTTACAGCTCGCGACGTCGCGTTAACCTTATGGGTGCCTCGCGCTCTTCCCGCCGCGGCTTCTTTTACGATCCAAAGGAGGGAGGGAGAGAGCGAGCTGAGCCCTCTTTCACCTCAGGACTGCAACTCAGTACTGGTTGGGGAAAAAGGGAGGGGCGGAGAATTCGGGCCAGAGGAGGCCGCGATTGGCTCCAGGGCCTTTAGGAGGTGGGAGGGGAGGAACCAATCGGAGGTGACATTTAAGATCTGCGGAAGAACCACAGAGAAAAACTAGAACGGAGGGAAATAAATCCTTCTGTCTCACATTTCCTGTGCAGTGGAGGACTCTTCTCCATTTTGCGGATAGGATGGCAATCTCCGGAGCGGTCAGCGAGATCGGGGAGCGGGAATGGCGGCAGGGGGTCGGGCCAAAAATGAGCCGGCCCCGGTGCCTGGGACATACCCCGAAAGTAAGACATTGTGGGGCTTTTGGGGATAAAAAGAAAGTAAGACGCTGTCTTACTTTCGGGGAAACACGGTACAATTCTTGAAGAGTACAGTTGATAACTTGAATTAAACCATTGAAACATTTACAAATTAAATTGGGAATTATATTTCTCTCAGAGCTCTGGTGACTAAAACTGAAAAATTGGAATACAAAATAGTGTTTTTCAAGCATATTTTGTTTACCAAAACTTATTTTAAACTTCTATTTTATTTCAGTATTTAGTTCCATCCTTCTAGTTATATTCTTGTCACTTTAATTTTTTTCCTGAACCACACTGAATGTGTTTCAAGCTGATTATCTCAATCTTCTAGCTCAAAGGTTTACATATTGTCCTCTCAAACTTCTAACTCAAAGGTTTACATGCTGTTCTCTCAATCTTTTAATTCAAAGGTTTGCATGTTGTCCTCTTTTAAAGTGTAAAAAGGTAATTATTTGTTACTGTTCTGCCTGAGGAAACCTCTGTCTTTATTAGTCATTGCTAGAACATTAAAGGGTCAATATTCTAGGCGGAGAGTGTTGCTAAGAAATCAAAATGTAGTCTTTGCTTGCATTTCCTAGCAGCCACAGAAAGATTGGTTTGCCTCCAAACTCTGTGAATCAAGCCACGGGGGCCTGTTTTGTGAAGTGAGCACTGCAGGATTCACACAGCTGTGAAGAGTAGGCAAGTACCAAATCCAGCTGAAACAATTCTAAAACCTGGTCAAGACACACGATTTTGGTGTGTGTGTGTGATGTGCCTGTCTGTTTTTCATATTCTTGAATTTTACTGAAAAGAAGAAAAACTTTTCTTTCTCTTACCTTCTCTTAGCTTGAGAAACAATTATTGTAGTCATAAAGCACAAGTAGATGATAACCAAAACACTTGATGTAGCATAGGGGGGTCAAACTGGTGGCTTGTGGGCCGGATGTGTCACCTGCAGGCCAGGCCCACCCCAGCTCTGTGAATGGGAAAAATGTTGTGGAACATCAAACGATGACCATGTGACGTGGCGAGTTTGACACCCACGATGTCGTATTTCCTTTGAAACAAATGAAAGAATAATGAAAGCTATCCTATCACTCCCATTGGCTATAGACTTGGTGATCAAGACTTTACTAATCTGACTTCAGTATTTTATTTAATTTAAGTGTTTTATGCTTGGCTAACAACCGGAACAAATTGTAGAAGGTGTTTGGATCGGATCACTCAAAGCGGTAGTAACCCGCTGGTGGCATCATGATAATTTTACAGATCCAGTTTGGTTGGTGCCAGTCCATGGGTACCACCGTCTCCCCCCCCCCAATTTTTTTTTTTACTGTTTGGAAGTTTTTTTCCTCTTCTGAGGCTTGAAAAAGAACCCTCCTACCCACTCCCAGATTTATATCTGCCTTTATTCCTTAGCAGAAGGAATAGGTCCTCAGGTGTGTTTCGGGCTGATTATAGCTACTGAGCATGCACAGAAACTGAATTGGAAGAGGGGATGCACTCATTGTAGCATGTGCAAAATGTCACTATATGAACCGGTGGCAAAGGTAAGTGGAATCCACCCCTGATTTGAAGGCTGACCTTGCCTAGCAATGAGTGATGGCATCAAGGAACAGAATTTTTATAGGGGAACCCTTCATAGCCCATTGAAACTGGTCTTCCTCGGGGTTGAAGAAAGGCAAAGTGTGGGGTATTGTCGCGGTCATCTCTGGTTTTGGAAGATTCGAACCCCTCGTCGCCACTGTTAAATCAGAGGCAACAGGCCAAGGAAAAGTGACAACAGCTCTTTATTAAATGATCAGGAGCGTCCCAATAGTCCAGCTCGCAGGCTGGAAAATAATCTAGCAAAACCACAGTTAAACCTGTCCTTAAATACTTTGTTGACAGCGCCGGGATTGGTGACATTGTTTCAAGGCTTCGCGCCGGGGCTTCCCTTTGGCTGGCTTTGCAGGTTTCCTATTGGTTGGCTCTGAGGTTTCCTATTGGCTGCGTCTGGTCCCATCAGTGATCTCCTTTATTGAGCAACGTGCAAACATAACAGCCTTGTTCTCCGATTTTTCATATACTGTGACCTTGCACTAAATAAGGATACTTCCAAGTATCCATGCTAGTTATTACTCCTCTCTTGGGGCAAGAGCCTTCTGGCTGGAGGAGGAGGAAAAGAAAAGAAAAGGATCTTTCAGTCTTATTGTGCAATTGCCTTGGAGAGTTTTCTCTTGCCTTATTTGCTCTGCCTCGGTTTTGGTTCATCATTTTGTGCAAGGAAAGTTTTAGTCTCTATGTTCGAACAATTAAACAGCTCACGTATTGTAAAACCCTGCCAGAGTTCGAGCAGAATTGGAAAAGATTTACATGTGTCTGAACTGAAAGAAGGAAGCACATAAATTCACATAGTAATTCTCATAACACTCATGCTTGGCATGAGCTTAATTCAATTTTGTGACTTTGGAAAACTTCTAGTAATGTTAATGCTTGATCATTAGAGGTGTGTGTGTGGGGTGTGTGTGTTATTTTGTCAGACATGGTGTTGATATAAAAACTTGAAAGAATGCACAGCAGATTTTACAGGTGCAGGGAACATACATCTGTAATGACTAACTGACCTTTTTCTTAAAGGCTGACATAATGTTGAAAGGAATGTTTTATTTATATATAGTGCTGTAGTTTATTGACCAGTACCAAAATGTATGACCAAAGGGAGATTTTGTATGACCGGTTTTTATTTTTTCTGGAATCATTTTCAATATTCCCTAGACCACCAGCAGATTGATTTGGGTTATTATATCATTATTTCAAAGAAAGTGGCACTGCTTAAAATAAGGAACAAAGCAGAACTTGGAATTTGTATAAAAGCAAACAGGCATCAAATAGATATAGAGTTGCTTTCTAAAAATGAATGGAAATGCACTTGCTGTCATCATCCATGTCATATGTCTGTAGGTCTCTGTCCCAATAGTCTTTATTGACTTTGTATCAAGGAATGCTGGATGCCAGATGGAATGGCAAGCAACAGGGGGAGGGTGTCAGCTGGAGTGCACAGCTGGAGTGATGTCATCACTCAGCACCAAATGCACAGCTGGCTGTAAATTGGGCATGAAGGGTTCAGAGGAAGAAGGAGAGGCTAGCCTGAGATGTAGCACTTTTGTGTTGTCTCAAGGATGGTCACCTTAATTTCTGCCATTAGGCAATTTTGAAATCAATGCAGTGAGGCAGTAAAAACTTGTCAATTCCTCTTGCCAATAAATACTTCCAATAACATCAAACCAGTAACACTATACTAAATGTGTTGTTTGAATTTCCGTGACTTATTAATAATTAAGCATTATTTATGCTGTCATCCAAGCTATAAAAGAAGGAAGGACTCACTGGAGAAGAGCCTTGAAGCGTTATCGCTGCCCCGAATGGCAGGTCGTTCGTGGATTTGGGCCGCATGCAAGAAAGACCTCGGACAAGCGCTTCCTCGGGATGAGACAACCCCGACCAAGGTCGGGGGAATCTCTTTTATTGAGTACAAACAATAGAAAGTTGGACTACATGACATAGTTATACAAGAACCAGTAGCATATACACAAGTCAAAACTGCGGTAAATTTAAACCAATAATACTATTATACCTCAACTATCTGCATGGTCAGCAGGAAAAGTCCAAAGTAATTAAGACCAGAAAATCCCTTTGTATCCTGTGGGATAATGTTTACCTGAGTTTCGTGTACGTGCAACTATGCTCGGTACACATGACCTTTTAGCCCATTGTTTTTAACATAGGCTAATTCCAACAGAGCCTAATGCTGTGAAACATTGAGGGCAAAAGAAGAATTGGGTGGCAGAGGATGAGGTAGCTGGATGGAGTCACTGAAGCAGTAGGCATGAGCTTAAATGGACTCCAGGGGATGGCAATGGACAGGAAAGCCTGAAGGAACGTTGTTGTCCATGGGGTTGCCGTGGGATAGAAACGACTTCACAACTAACAACAAAAGCTAGTGAACGGATTCTTTAAAAGGATTTCCTAGATTTGTCTTATATTAGTTTTGGTATGCCTAAATTTTCCCAGTTTGATCTGTTTCTTACCCTACCTTCTTTATAATATATTTTCACCCTGTTTCCCTTTTCCTATGAATTTCTTCCTAATCCTCTCTCTTTGTCAAAAAACAGCCTGCCCAGACTCTTCCACATCTTATTGGAATAATAAGAAATGATTAGAGTGATTTCTGCAGAAAAAATAATACAAAACAGATATATCATTATGGTGCCCTTGAGATCATTATCTTTATTGTAGAAATATTTTTGTCCTTTATACCGTCTGCTTAAGTTAAAGGTATGTCAGCTCATCTCTCATGTGTGGAATTGGTGAATCTAGGAAGACAAGTATCATATTTTGTACAAATCATTCTGAGTTTGTGTAACAAATTGGAGAGGAAAAGAAATGGTAAACAGCTAGGTGCTTGACACTGCATGGCACATACATTAAAAGTATCATCAGGCATGAGTGCTAGGAGAAGCATGGAAACCTTTAGGAAAACTCTATGTCATCAAGGAGACATGATAAATCTATTCATCATAAAGTGAAGACCACCACAGTGTTTGCAAAGCAGAAAGCCAGTCCCCCTCTCCCCTCGCTCTTTTTTTCTTTTTTTGGATAATAAATGATCGTGGTGCTGGAAGTGAGTCAGACTGGCCAAGAGACAAACTATCTTTCATACGTTTTTTGGATTCACCTGTACATATTCAGGTGCTCAGCAGAAATGGTTTTGTCTTCAAGGCTGAAAGACCGTTTAGTTTAAATTAGGGGCATTTCATAGGACTTCCCTGAGAAAGTAAAATAAATTTACTAGCGGTTACAAGTTGTAAAAAGCTGTTAAAATACACAGGTTCTGCCTCATTTCCAATGAAATGCTGTGATTTAAGAACACTCGTTTATTGTTACACATGATGTTGCTAGACAGTCCAGGTAGATGAAACTAGATAATCTTTCTTTAAGCATTCAATAATCATTAATGGTTTGTTTCAAAGGAGGAGGGAAAGAAAGAAAGAAAGAAAGAAAGAAAGAAAAAGAAAGAAAGAAAGAAAGAAAATAAATGTTTACCTTTGTCCCATAACAATCTTATTTTTTTATTGCTATGTAAACTCATTTTCTCAATCATGGTGCTAACAAAGCTGAGATGAATAAAATAAGACTTTAAATAATGAAACATGAAGAGACATACATGAAACTTTAAAAGCCTTAATGGGGAAGTCAGCCTATGTCAATAGTGCATTAAGAACATCTATCCAACTTGAACATTTATATACATACTGTGAGACCATGACTGCACATAAGGTATGTGGTAAGAGTAAAGTCTAACTTTTCATCAGTAAACTGTAATTCTGTATGAATTACATATGTGTGTGTAGAGAAGGTACCTTTGGTTAGACTAAGAACTCTTGACTATGATGAAATCAATGACAGGGTTAAAAAAATCATACCTAGAGATAAACTATATGACATTTGGCAGTGTAAATAATGCCTTTGAGAGAATGATCCTCTAATATTTCTTTTATATAACTGATTTAATTGTGAATCTTCTATTTCTTAGCATCACTGAAAAATTTAGCAGAGAATAGATTAGATCCACAGTTTGTTTATTTAAAAAAATGAACTCATTTGATAGGGTTAATTTTTTTGAGGGGGGGAGCCCTACAAAACAAGGAGCCAAATTGATTTTAATTTTTTTTAAAAAACAACAATTCAATTCAATTCAATTTATTAGACTTGTATGCCGTCCCTGACAATATTTTAACTGGCATTTTTCTTTTTCTTTTTTCTTTTGTGTATGACAATCGGGCAAGAAAAAATAATACAATAAGCATTTGGGTATCAACCAATGTAGAATCTCTTGTCATATATAATGGTATATATCTAGAGAAGGCTAAATGGAATTCCACTCCCACTATGAAAAATCCCTTTCTTTCTTTCTTTCTTTCTTTCTTTCTTTCTTTCTTTCTTTCTTTCTTCCTTTCATTCTTTCTTTCTTTCTCTCTCACTTTCTCTTTCTTTCTTTCTCTTTCTTTTTCTTTCTTTCTTTCTTTCTTTCTCTGTCTCTCTCTCTCTCTTTTCATTTCTGCTTTTCTTAGCATAACAATAAACCAACCTATAAGATTAATATCAAGTTCCTTAACTTGGCATCACTTGTGAATTCAATATACTGTTAAGATTGACCAAAAATATACATATGTAGCTCAGGGTTGAACTTCGGAATCCTTGGTGCTCTCTAAAGTTGCCTGCTTGCTTGCAGATGCTTCATTACTTAGCTAAATAACTTCG
The DNA here is from genome assembly GCF_031021105.1 of Erythrolamprus reginae. Taxonomy (NCBI): domain Eukaryota; kingdom Metazoa; phylum Chordata; class Lepidosauria; order Squamata; family Dipsadidae; genus Erythrolamprus; species Erythrolamprus reginae. The sequence continues at coordinate 70,946,956 of NC_091950.1, forward strand.
TTAGTGCTATATACAGTAGCTTGCCCAATCAGTGTTTGAGATGTGGTTTTCTCCTTGGTAGTTCCTTGATTAGGGTATTTGCTCTGCTTGATTATTTGTCTGGTGTTAATTTCGGCTTATCTCTGTGTGAGTTATGGAAAGATATATTCTAGCCTTTTTGTTTCCTTCTTAACTTACATTTAACTATGTTTTTAATGGTGTATAAATGCGGTTTATCTCTATGTATAAAGATTAAATCATGACATTAATTCTCTATTGAGTTTAATGAAGTTTAATTTCAACAGAGTTTTAAATCAATTCATTGTTCCTGTGTATACTTAATTTTAAAGTTACATGACAGACATTGCAAAACAGCTTCAAAAAACACACCTGAAGGAAACCAAGGAATGTAAAAAGAATTAATGCTTAATAAAGCTGAATACAATATTCCTTAGTTATTTATCATATTAATCATATTGATTAATTGATCATATTGATTTCAGGAGATGAGTTTAGAATTAATGAAGCAGTTTACAGGTGTCTGTAGGTGTCTCAAGCAAAATTGTCAGTAGTAGAATCATCATTTGTTAGGACTAGAAATGATGACAACAATGAACAGCATGGGACAACATGGGTCCATCTTTGGTATATAGTGCATAGCTAATCTACAAGACCAATTTGTATAGGATGAGAATATATGAGAATGCCGAGTTTTTCTGTAAGGCGATTCCGAGTTGAAGATGTAGGTTTTGACAGGAAATGTATATCTTGAAGATCCAATGATAGAGCAGCAGGGAATTTGCCATTCCAAGTGCCTATCAAGATCATATATGCTGAGGGAACGTAGCCAAACATCCTGCAGTTAGATACCTTGTTCTTTTGAAAACCCAGGTAATGTAAAAACAAACGAGCTCTCCAAGTTTGGAGATTTAGATAAAAGTGAAAAGCAAATGTGACTTTTACTGCTGGGTGTGAGTTCAAGGGAAGCTTCTGGAAAAACACTGGATGAATAATAAATTAGGAAATATTTCTTCTAAGCGAAAGTGAAAGGAAGCAGAATAGTGTTCAAACAAGTGCACAAAATACAATTTAGTAAAATTATGCAGAATTATTACTTTCAAGCGTTTATTAATAGTGTTTCCATCTGACAGGACAGAAAAGAAAATTTTGCCTAAACAGGTATAAAGTACAGTCTCTGTGGAAGTAAACTTTATTTTTAGTACCTCATGTTTACTTCATGTTATTCTCTACAGAAAATGTACTTTGTCATGTTTTATGATGAAGAATGAATAATTAAAATCTATACTGAAGGAGAATCTCTGAATAACAGTAGAATATCAGCCCTAGCATTATGTTACCTCATACCTTTTTCCTTTCAGTTTAACTATTACAATAGCGACAGTCGTTTGATTTGCTGTTATATTTTGAACTTCTGAAAAAAAAACGCTAATTTGCAGGAGTAAAATGGTAGGTAGATACTTCTACTACCTTTATCCACTAGGTGACAGTACAACCCTTTCACCTTTCTATTATTAGACAAAGGTAAAGAAAAGAGAAAGAAAAGGTAATTTAAACAAAAGAATGCTGAAAGTGTACTGCCCAGTTGAGTAAATATTATATATTATGAAATTATCTGTGGCTTTCATATTATTGTGAAGAAATGTTTTTTAAATTGCTCTTTTCAGAAATAGATTTTATTAGGGGACTGTACTATTGATTAGTAGCAAATGAATAAATAATAGAGTTGAAGAAAACGAGCCATTCTTAAGGTAGGAAATGAAGAATATTTGAACATTATCACATCCGAATGTTTATATAAATAAAATCTTTTAAAGATATAAATATGATGCAATATTTGTTTTATTCCTCATGTTAGAACAAATAAACTTGATCAAATATAACTTATTTTCATTGAATAGAAATTAATTCTTTAAAATTAAATTTCTTAAGAAGGGATACTGAAAATTAATGCACATCACTGAATTCAGCAGGATATACTGCATGGTGTTTAAGACTACAAATTCAGATCCTCGAAGTGGTTTTAAATATTACATTTTATATAAATTATGAAATAGTCTACAATAACCTATTTAAATTGAAATTGAAAGGTTACAATAACACTATTTAAATTGAGCTGTTAACATCTGAAATCTGAATATTTTATATTAAAAAACTATTCATGTTTATTCAAAAGTAAGTACTTTAGTATCCAACAATCTTACTCCCCAGTAAGTATGTTTAAATTGTAATCTCATTGTTAATATTCATAAAGGTTTTAATGTTAATATAAAAAGTTACTTTTATTTATTTATTTATTTATTTTCTATTTAACGCATTGTGGTTGCTATATAATCATAGTTTACAAACTGAACGATAATATGTAAGCAGCACATGGTGTGAGAATATTATCTAGAATTTAATTTGTAATTAAATTATCAACAGTGTTTTTTATGATAAAACGATATATACAACATATAATTTCCATTTAAGGGAAAAGTTTAATAGTTACATAAAGTACAAATTAAAGCACCTTTTTAAGCAAAGTAAAAAAAGCTCTATACATTTATCAAAACAAAATAAATGTTTTTGCTCTTTATAGCACAAAGTGGTATTTGATAGCATTTATTACATTATTTAGAAATCACTTGTGGGTTCATGAATGGCAGGAAAAA